>NW_025317597.1:0-51026 GCF_018873765.1 Telopea speciosissima
TTCTTTCATTCTCAAATCATTTGCCAAAGCAAGGATTCTACTCTTGAGAGGTTGTACTTTCCAAGGTCCTACAACCTTGCCAGAGAAATAGTGTCAATCGCCAACTTGGAATCAGATCGATAGAAACATCAAGGATTCTCTCTCTATGCAAAGGAGATGCCTCTATGTATAGCAGCCAGCTCCATGGAGAGAATGCAAAGTTCAAGCCCTTGGTTAGCAAATGCAGCTACAGGTTGTCCAATCGCATTACGAATCACTCCTCCAAAAGCAGCTCTACCATCGGACAGCGAACCATCACAGTGAAGGGACCACAAATTGTTAGGAGGTAAGAACCACGAGCATGGTCTCGGCATCCTAATAGCCCAATGAACTTGCAAGTTCCAGGCCAAAGCAATGTGGGAATTAGCAGGACTAGGATCCCCACTCAAAGAACCGAGATGTGACTACGGTCTAACATCCCCCTTGATAGCTTCCACAATCTGATCCTTAGATCTAGCCTTTTGCCGAAAAATTCTGAAATTTCTTTCAAACCAAATATGCTTGATAGTGGCACAAAATGCAAGCTTTAAAACCACACCTAAGCTCCCCGCTCTTCCGCCGCATAACGAACCCAAATGGCAAAGATCAAATATGTTCATGGGAGCTCGTCCATGAAGAGAACACATACCAAAGATCCTCCTCCAAATATCAATGGAAAAAGGGCAAGCAAAGAAAATATGGTTTCGCTATCAATACCAGCCCAACAAAACTCACAACTATGACGAACCGGGATCCCCCTGTGAAGAAGATTATCCCTAGTGGGGAGAGCATCGACCAGACACCTCCAAGAAACAAAAGAGTGGGACTTAATGCTGCCTTCAAACCAAACTGCTTCACTCCAATCCACGGGGTTGGCCTTCACACGGGTGGCATTCCAAGCCGATTTGGTTGAAAAGATACCTGTCGGATTGCCAGTCCATATTACCAAATCTGGGTTGTCACCATGCAACTTATCAATGGAGGGGAGGGCTCTCCACACATCAATAAGGTCAAAAGAGGTTGAAGGGCCAGGCAGCCAGTCTCCATCCCGAACAATTTCCTTGACAAGTGCATGATGGGCTGCAAGCGCATAAGATCCCGCATCATAGCAAATCCTACTACCAAACCTATTTTGGCATATGTTCATTTTCGGTTTAAATCAGACCGGGTGGGTCGTTTGGGGTTATTTTCGGGTATTTCTGTACTTTTTTGGATTTTGTATTTTCTAAAAAGTGGCCTTATCGCTTTTTTTTTTTTCGATAAGTAATTTGTGAATGTATAGAAGAAGAAAAGAAAGATACAAGAGAAGGGAACCTACTGACACCCCTTGGACAAACCTAAGAAGGAGAAAGAGGCCCCACACCCCCGATGACAAACCCCTCGGATAATCAAGGAGAACCACCCAAACCCAATTATGGAGGCCTAAACTGGGCCTTACCAACAGAATCATCATGAATCAGCTGCATCGGGTCCTCATGAAACTCTTGAGGATACATAATAGTTTCCCCATCCCCACTATTTATGGAAGCAATAAAGTCCGCCGGTTGGTTCAGTTCTCTCCAAACATGCCTCACTTCATAGCGAGCCAACTAGTCCAACCTAGAGATGATATGGTACTTTAAAGCATAAACATTCCAGGGGCAGCCAATCACATCTGTAACAATCTCCACGGCCAACTTCAAGTCAGATCTAATAGAAATGTAACGGAGGTTCCTCTCTAAGCACAAAACCACTCCTCTGTGGATACCTATCAATTCCATGCTAAGAACCAAAGCTTCCAACCCTTTACCAACATAGGCTAGAATCGGATCTCCTAAGGAATCACGAATGAGACCCCCATAAGCAGCTCTATCTCCGTTCAAGGACCCATCACAATTGAGAGAAATCAATTGAGCAGGGGGCTTTGGCCAGAAACAGATTTTGGGAGCCGAATTGGCCCACTGCACTTGGACCCCCCACTTGTCAACCAAAAATTGATTCCTAGGATTATGGGCAGCCAATAACGGACATTGAGAACCTTTAGTGGAAACATCAAATTTGATGTCTTGAAGGATCTTATCATAACACCTTGACTGATTACTAAAGAGCCGTTGATTCCTCTCCCACCAAACATGATAAATCGTCGCACAAAAGGCAAGCTTGGGAATAAAATCCATCTTATCTTTAGCACAAACCACATGAGAAAGCCAATTGACCACATCAGTCAGGGCAGCAGGTCCTTTGCCATTGAGAGAACACATAGAGCTAACCCTATCCCAAATGGTATTAGAAAAGGGACAGACAAAGAAGAGATGGGCATGGCTCTCCTTATCTCTTATTAGACATGTGGATGCGATGTTGAGGGTCGTGACCTTCGAATCGATACCTATTTCGGGGCATTTCTGTACTTTTTTGGGCTTGGGATTTTCTAAAAAGTGTCCTTATCTCTTATTAGACGTGTGGATGCGATGTTGAGGGTCGTGACCTTCAAATTGATACCTATTTCGGCATATCTTCATTTTTTATTTAAACCAGACCGGGTGAGTCGTTTAGGGTTATTTGGGGCCACTTTTGTACTTTTTTTGGCTTGGGATTTTCTAAAAAGTGTCCTTATGTTTAATTAGATGTGTGGATGCGATGTTGAGGGTCACAACCTTCGAATCGATACCTATTTCAACATATGTTCATTTTCGGTTTAAACCAAACCGGGTGAGTCGTTTGGGGTCATTTGGGGGCATCCATGGAGTTTGTTTGGTTTGGTATATTCTAAAAAGTGTCATTATCTCTTATTAGATGTGTGGATGCGATGTGGAGGGTCGTGACCTTCGAATCAACTCCTATTTCGGCAAAGGTTCGTTTTCGGTTTAAACAAGACCGGGTGGGTCGTTTGGGGTTATTTGGGGGCATTTTTGTACTTTTTTGGGCTTGGGATTTTTATAAAAGGTGTCCTTATCTCTTATTGGATGTGTGGATGCGATGTTGAGGGTCTTGACCTTCGAATCGATACCTTTTTTGACATATGTTTGTTTTCGACTTAAACCAGACCGGGTGGGTTGTTTGGGGTCATTTGGGGGCATTTCTGGATTTTTTTTGGTTTGGTATTTTCTAAAAAATTTCCTTATCTCTTATTAGATGTGTGGATGCGATGTTGAGGGTCATGACCTTTGAATTGATACCTATTTTGGCATATGTTCATTTTTTGTTTAAACCAGATTGGGTGGGTGGTTTGGGTTATTTTGGGGCATTTTTGCACTTTTTGGGTTTGGTATTTTCTAAAAACTGTCCTTATGTCTTACTAGACATGTGGATGCGGTATTGAGGATCATGTCCTTCGAAACGACACCTATTTTGGCCTATGTTCATTTTCTGTTTAAACTAGACCAGGTGGGTCGTTTTGGCTTATTTGGGGGCATTTCTATCTTTTTATCTTTTTTGGGGTTGGGATTTTCTAAAAAGTGTCCATATCACTTATTAGACGTTTGGATGCGATGTTGAGTGTCGTGACCTTCGATACCTATTTCAACATATGTTCATTTTTGGTTTAAACCAGACCGAGAAGGTCTTTTGGGATTATTTCGGGGCATTTCTACACTTTTTTGGGCTTGGGGTTTTTCTACACAGTGTCCTTATCTCTTATTAGACGAGTAGATGCGATGTTGAGGGTCGTGACCTTCGAATTGATACCTATTTTGGCATATGTTCATTTTTGGTTTAAACCAGACTGGGTGGGTCGTTTGGGGTTATTTGTAGGGGTATCAATGGGTCGAGTTGGGCCGGGCCTACCTAAACCTTGACCCTGACCCTAGAGGCCTTAATCTAAACCCTGACCCTGACCCAACCCTGGCAGGGCCAAGAAACCCTCAACCCTGACCCAACCCTGCCAGGGTTTTCCCTAACCCGGCCCGGCCCGGCCCTGATAGGGTTGGGCAGGGTCGGGTTGGCCCTGATTGACCCTGTCCTTGAACTGACCTTGACTTTAATTTATTTGTTTTTTGAAAATGGTTGTTATGCCTGTAATTTTTACTATGCCAAAGTTGATCAGACTGTAAGTTTTTAAAATTGTTAGCATTGCGATTGTCATATTCCACCTCTTGCAAGTAAAATATTTTAACTTAAATTAAAGCAGTAACAATGAACAGCTTATAAACAGTGCACTCAATGAATCTCGTTAGCTTGAGATCTGAAATTTCTCCATATTTCTCCCCATTCTGCTCTCCTTTCTAAGCTTAATTATTTACAAATGCAACAGGGAAAGAAAAAACGTGAAAGTCAAAAGATAGAAGATAGATTGCAAGAAGAAAAATAACAACAGTACTACAAGTCCTCAGTAATAAAATCAAACATGTTCATACCATCACACTAACCCGAAGGTTGGATTACTAAAAGCCACACAAAAAGTATTCAATAATCCAAAATAAATTTAAGAAAAAAAATTATCTAAGAAAAGACATGGATTTGGGTATGTATCTGTTTCCATCCATTAATTCAAAAGTTCAAGAGATCTCTGTTTTATAGTTTTGTCATCCATGTTTTTTTTTGTTTTTTTGGGGTGAAATGAGATATCTTGCTTTGGAGAAGACAGATTACAGTATGAACCGTAATACATCCACAGATTGAGGATGAATTGATTCTGATCAAGATTCACCAGACCTGAAATGAAAGGGGAACTTCCGATTAGAACACCGAAGAACCAAATGTCAGCCCACCAGTTTTCACTCTCCCTCTCTCCTTTTCACTTCAAAAACTAGAACCTAGCAGCCGAAAACCCCTTTCAAACTACAGAGGACTGAATGTTAAACTCAGTAAGAGCTCGAAAGAAGTAAACTCAAAGAAGAGAGAAGAAGTGAGACCATCTTTGTCGTCCAAGCCTTTGCACTCTGCAACCGAGAACTGTAAAAAAAATCTACAGCAGCCACAGCTCCCCAACCCCCCCTCCCGATTCCAACAGTAACAACCTATTCTCCTTTCATTACCCCCTGCTGTAAGCTTGTAACAGTGAACAAACAAACAAGCAAACAAAGAACCTCGACTTCCACAGCAAAATTCTCCTCCCTTCGAATCTCATTCCCATCCATTTCCTTGACCCCAAACCAAAAACCTCTTCAATTTTCACTGAAACCCACCCATTTGACTTAAAAAAAAAAAAACCACTGTCGATTCTCAGCGAAAACGCCCACCACCCCTTTTTTTCCTCTGAAACTTCGAATAACCCCTTCTAGGGTTCGACCCAGTGAAAAGGAAAAAAAAAAAGGAGAAATAGCAAAGTGAAGAGAGCGAGAGACAGAACCAAGAGAGAGATACGGAAGAAGAAGAACAATGAGACATACCTAATTGGTCCAAACTCGCCTTGCAGTTCTCCTCGTCAACCTTCTCCTCCAAAGTCCAAATGAGAACGATAGATGAGGCTAATCCAGACATCGCAGAGGCAAAGAGATGGGGTTTGGAGACTCCTCATTAGCTTTCTCCTCCAAAGTCCAAACGAGAATTATAGATGAGGCTAATCCAGACATCGTAGAGGGAAAGAGATAGGGTTTGGAGACGGCACATGAAGGGAAAGAGAAGAGAAAGACTGAAACGTGAGTCGCTTTTAGGTTTGGAGGGTTTTGAGTTTTTTTTATTATTTTTTGTTGGGATAAAGAAGAATATAATATATATATATATATATCAGGGTCGGGGTCGGGCCGGGCTGGGCTCAACCCGAGGCCTAAACCCGATCCCGACCCGACTCTGCCAGGGTCAAGCTATTTCTAAACCTTAACCCGCCCTTCGGGCTGAATAATCAGGGTCGGGTTTGGGCCGGGCTCAGGGCAGGTTCGGGCCGAGCGGGCTTTATTGACACCCCTAGTTATTTGGGGGCATTTCTATACTTTTTTAGGTTTGGTATTTTCTAAAAAGTGTCCTTATCTCTTATTAGACATGTGGATCAATGTGGAGGGTCGTGACCTTCGAATCGATACCTATTTCGGCATATGTTCATGTTCGGTTTAAACCATACGGGGTGGGTCGTTTGGGGTTATTTGGGGGCATTTCTGTACTTCTTTGAGTTTGGAATTTTCTAAAAACTGTCCTTATCATTTATTAGACGTGTGGATGCGATGTTAAGGGTCGTGACCTTCGAATCGATACCTATTTCGGCATATGTTCATTTTTTGTTTAAACCAGACTGGGTTGGGTCGTTTGGGCTTATTTGGGGGCACTTCTGTACTTTTTTGGGGTTGGGTTAAAAAGTGTCCTTAGCTCTTATTAGACGTGTGGATGCGATATTGAGCGTCACGACCTTCGAATCGATACATATTTCGACATAAGTTCATTTTCGGTTTAAACCAGAACGGGTGGGTCGTTTGCGGTTATTTTTAATCTTATTAGACGTGTAGAGGAGATGTTCAGGGTCGTGACTGTTGAATTGATACTTATTTTGACAAATGTTCATTTTTGGTTTAAACTAAACCGAGTGGGTCGTTCGAGGTTATTTTGAGGCATTTCGGTACTTTTCTGGGCTTGGGATTTTTTAAAAAGTGTCTTTATCTCTTATTAGATGTGTGGATGCAATGTTGAGGGTCGTGACCTTCGAATCGATACCTATTTTGACATATGTACATTTTCGGTTTAAACCTGACCTGGTGGGTCGTTTGGGGTTATTCGGGGGCATTTCTGTACTTTTTTGGGTTTGGTATTTTCTAAAAAGTTTTCTTATCTCTTACTAGACGTGTGGATGCGATGTTGAGGATCGTGACCTTTGAATCGATACCTATATCGACATATGTTCATTTTCGATTTAAACCAGATTGGATGGGTCGTTTGGGGATATTTGGGGGCATTTCATTACTTTTTGGGTTTTATATTTTCTAAATAGTGTCCTTATCTCTTATTACATGTGTGGATGCGATGTTGACCTTTGAATCGATACCTATTTTGGCATATGTTCATTTTCTATTTAAACCAGACCGAGTTGGGTCGTTTGGGCTTATTTGGGGGCACTTTTGTAGTTTTTTGGGGTTGGGTTAAAAAGTGTCCTTATCTCTTATTAGACGTGTGGATGCGATATTGAGGGTCGTGACTTTCGACTCAATACCTATTTCAACATATGTTTATTTTCGGTTTAAACCAGAACGGGTGGGTCGTTTGGGGTTATTTTAAATATTATTAGACGTCTGGATGCGATGCTGAGGCTCGTGACCTTCGAATCGACACCTGTTTCAGCATACGTTCATTTTTTATTTAAACCTGACATGGTGGGTTGTTTGGGGTTATTTGGGGGCATTTCTATACTTTTAATGGTTTGGTATCTTCTAAAAAGTGTCCTTATCTCTTATTAGACGTGTGGAGGAGATGTTGAGGGTCGTGACCTTCGAATCGATACCCATTTCGGCATATGTTCATTTTCAGTTTAAACCAGACTAGGAGGGTCGTTTGAGGTTATTTGCGGGCATTTCTGTACTTTTTTGGGTTTGGTATTTTTTAAAAATGGTCCTTATCTCATATTAGGCGTGTGGATGCGATGTAAAGGGTCGTGGCCTTCGAATCGATACCTATTTTGGCATATGTTCATTTTCTATTTAAACCAGACCGGGTGGGTCGTTTGGGGTTATTTGGGGGCATTTCTGCATTTTTTTTGGATTTGGTATTTTCTAAAAAGTGTCTTTATCTCTTATTAGACGTGTGGATGCGATGTTGCGGGTCGTGACCTTCGATTCGATACCTATTTGGACATATGTTCATTTTCGGTTTAAACCAGACTGGGTGGGTCGTTTGGGGTTATTTGGGGGTATTTCTGTACTTGTTTGGGATTGGTATTTTTTAAAAACTATCCTTATCTCTCATTAGACGTGTAGATGCGATGTTGAGGGTCGTGACCATCGAATCGATACCTATTTTGGCATATGTTCATTTTCGGTTTAAACCTAACATGGTGGGTTGTTTGGGGTTATTTGGGGGCATTTCTATACTTTTTTTGGTTTGATATTTTCTGAAAAGTGTCATTATCTCTTATTAGACATGTGGAGGAGATGTTGAGGGTCGTAACGTTCGAATCGATATCTATTTCGGCATATGTTCATTTACGGTTTAAACCGGACATGGTGGGTCGTTTGGGGTTATTTGGGGGCATTTTCGTACTTTTTTGGGTTTGGTATTTTCTAAAAAGTGTCATTATCGCTTATTAGACGTGTGGAGGAGATGTTGAGGGTCGGGACCTTCGAATCGATACCCATTTCGGCATATGTTCATTTTCAGTTTAAACCAGACTGGGAGGGTCGTTTGAGGTTATTTGCGGGCATTTCTGTACTTTTTTGGGTTTGGTATTTTTTAAAAACGGTCCTTATCTCATATTAGGCGTGTGGATGCGATGTTGAGGGTCGTGGCCTTCGAATCGATACCTATTTTGGCATAGTTTCATTTTCTATTTAAACCAGACCAGGTGGGTTGTTTGGGGTTATTTGGGGGCATTTCTGCATTTTTTTTGGATTTGGTATTTTCTAAAAAGTGTCTTTATCTCTTATTAGACGTGTGGATGCGATGTTGCGGGTCGTGACCTTCGATTCGATACCTATTTTGACATATGTTCATTTTCGGTTTAAACCAGACCGGGTGGGTCGTTTGGGGTTATTTGGGGGCATTTCTGTACTTGTCTGGGATTGGTATTTTTTAAAACTATCCTTATCTCTTATTAGACGTGTAGATGCGATGTTGAGGGTCGTGACCATCGAATCGATACCTATTTTGGCTTATGTTCATTTTCGGTTTAAACCTAACATGGTGGGTTGTTTGGGGTTATTTGGGGGCATTTTCTAAAAAGTGTCATTATCTCTAATTAGACGTGTGGAGGAGATGTTGAGGGTCATGACCTTCGAATCGATACCTATTTTGGCATATGTTCATTTTTAGTTCAAACCAGACCGGGTGTGTTGTTTGGTGTTATTTGGGGGCATTTCGGTACTTTTTTGGGTTTGGTATTTGCTAAAAAGTGTCCTTATCTCTTATTAGATGTGTGGGGGAGAGGTTGAGGGTCGTGACCTTCGAATCGATACCCATTTCGGCATATGTTCATTTTTAGTTTAAACCAGACTGGGTGGGTCGTTCGGGGTTATTTGGGGGCATTTCTGTACTTTTTTGGCTTTGGTATTTTTTAAAAACTGTCCTTATCTCTTATTAGACATGTGGATACGATGTTGAGGGTCGTGACCTTCGAATCAATACCTATTTTGCATATGTTCATTTTCTGTTTAAACCAGACCGGGTGGGTCGTTTGGGGTTATTTGGGGGCATTTCTGTACTATTTTGGGTCTGGTTTTTCTAAAAAGTGTCTTTATCTCTTATTAGACATGTAGATGCGATGTTGAGGGTCGTGACCTTCGAATCGATACCTATTTCGATATATGTTCATTTTTTGTTTAAACCAGACCGGGTGGGTCATTTGGGGTTATTTGGGGGCATTTTTGTACTTTTTTTGGGTTTGGTATTTTCTAAAAAGTGTCTTTATCTCTTATTAGACGTGTAGATGCGATGTTGAGGGTCGTGACCTTCGAATCGATACCTATTTTGACATATGTTCATTTTTGGTTAAACTAGACCGGGTGGATCGTTCGGGGTTATTTTGGGACATTTCTGTACTTTTTTGGGTTTGGTATCTCTAAAAAGTGTATTTATTTCTTATTAGACGTGATGATGCAATCCTAAGGATCGTGACCTTCGAATCGATACCTATTTTGGCATATGTTTATTTTCCATTTCAACCTGACATGGTGGGTTCTTTTGGGTTATTTGGGCGCATTTTTGTCCTTTTTTGGGTTTGATATTTTCTAAAATTGTGTCCTTATCTCTTATTAGACGTGATGATGTGATCCTAAGGATCGTAACCTTCGAATCGATACCTATTTCGGCATATGTTCATTTTCGATTTCACCCTGACTTGGTGGGTTGTTTGGGGTTATTTGGGCGCATTTCTGTTCTTTTTTTGGGTTTGGTATTTTCTAAAAATTGTCCTTATCTCTTATTAGACGTGTAGAGGCGATGTTGAGGGTCATGACCTTTGAATCGATACCTATTTCCAGATATGTTCATTTTTGGTTTAAACCAGACCGGGTGGGTCGTTTGGGCTTATTTGGGGGCATTTCTGTACTGTTTTTATTTGGTATTTTCTAAAAGGTGTCCTTATCTCTTATTAGACATGTGGATGCGATGTTGAGGGTCCAGACCCTCGAATCGATACCTATTTCGACGTATGTTCATTTATGTTTTAAAGCAGACCGGTTGGGTTGTTTGGGGTTATTTGATGGTTTTCTGCACTTTTTTGGGTTTGGTATTTTCAAAAAAGTGTCTTTATCCATTATTAGACGTGTGGAGGAGATGTTGAGGGTCGTGACCTTCGAATCGACACCCATTTCGGCATATGTTCATTTTCAGTTCAAACCAGACCAGGTGGGTCGTTCGGGGTTATTTGGGGGCATTTTTGTACTTTTTGGGGTTCGCTATTTTTTTAAAACTGTCCTTATCTCTTATTAGACGTGTGGATACGATGTTGAGGGTCATGACCTTCGAATTGATACCTATTTCGACACATGTTCATTTTCGGTTTAAACAAGACCGAGTGGGCCGTTTGGGGTTATTTGGGAGCATTTCTGTACTTTTTTTGTTTGGTATTTTCTAAAGTGTGTCATTATCTCGTATTAGACGTGTGGAGGAGATGTTGAGGGTCGTGACCTTAGAATCGATACCTATTTCGGCATATGTTCATTTTCAATTTAAACCAGACCAGGTGGGTCGTTTGGGGTTATTTTTTTTACGATAAGTAAGAAGATTGTATTAGAAAAGGAGGAAAAACTACAAAAGAAGGCGAATAAGAACCCGACAAGGGGAAGAGAACCCAAAGCACGATGGGACAGGCCCCATCAAACAAGAACAGAGCCAAAAAGGCTACGGCCTGTAATAAGTGACAAAATCTGAGTCCTGTTCAAGGTAGTGAATAAGGGCAGGGGGGAAATCTCCAGGATCCCAAACTACCCCATATGAGTCGCAAGGGATTGCAGCCATAAAATCTGCTGGTCGATTTTGTTCTCTCCAAACATGGGTGAATTCTTTCATTCTCAAATCATTTGCCAAAGCAAGGATTCTACTCTTGAGAGGTTGTACTTTCCAAGGTCCTACAACCTTGCCAGAAATAGTGTCAATCGCCAACTTGGAATCAGATCTGATAGAAACATCAAGGATTCCTCTCTCTATGCAAAGGGAGATGCCTCTATGTATAGCAGCCAGCTCCATGGAGAGAATGCAAAGTTCAAGCCCTTGGTTAGCAAATGCAGCTACAGTTGTCCAATCGCATTACGAATCACTCCTCCAAAAGCAACTCTACCATCGGACAGCGAACCATCACGGTGAAGGGACCACAAATTGTTAGGAGGTAAGAACCACGAGCATGGTCTCGGCATCCTAATAGCCCAATGAACTTGCAAGTTCCAGGCCGAAGCAATGTGGGAATTAGCAGGACTAGGATCCCCACTCAAAGAACCGATGTGACTACAAATTCCTAACATCCCCTTGATAGCTTCCACAATCTGATCCTTAGATCTAGCCTTTTGCCGAAAAATTCTGAAATTTCTTTCAAACCAAATATGCTTGATAGTGGCACAAAATGCAAGCTTTAAAACCACACCTAAGCTCCCCACTCTTCCTGCCGCATAACGAACCCAAATGGCAGCATCAAATATGTTCATGGGAGCCTATCCATGAAGAGAACACATACCAAAGATCCTCCTCCAAATATCAATGGAAAAAGGGCAAGCAAAGAAAATATGGTTTCTGCTCTCAATACCAGCCCAACAAAACTCACAACTATGTTGAACCGGGATCCCCCTGTGAAGAAGATTATCCCTAGTGGGGAGAGCATCGACCAGACACCTCCAAGAAACAAAAGAGTGGGACTTAATGCTGCCTTCAAACCAAACTGCTTCACTCCAATCCACGGGGTTGGCCTTCACACGGGTGGTATTCCAAGCCGATTTGGTTGAAAAGATACCTGTCGGATTGCCAGTCCATATTACCAAATCCGGGCTGTCACCATGCAACTTATCAATGGACGGGAGGGCTCTCCACACATCAATAAGGTCAAAAGAGGTTGAAGGGCCAGGCAGCCAGTCTCCATCCCGAACAATTTCCTTGACAAGTGCATGATGGGCTACAAGCGCATAAGATCCCGCATCATAGCAAATCCTACTACCAAACCTATTAAAAAGGACTCCCTCTGGGTGCCACTTATCAAGCCAAAGTTTGGTGGATCTGCCATTGCGAATGAAGGTATTAATTAAAGGCAAAGCCTTATCTCTATATTTCAAAACTTTCCTCCAAACCCAAGAGCAATTTCGCAACACCTTGACTGTCCAAAGCGATTCTTGCTTGAGGTACCTCTGCTGGACCCAATGCACCCAAAGTCGGTTTTGCTTGGAGGCAATCCACCAGATTTGCTTCATAATACCAGCCACATTCATCTCCTTAACCCGCTTAAGCCCAAGACCTCCTTCAGTTTTAGGCTTGCAGACCGCATCCCAAGAAATGAAGTGTATTTTCCTTTCAAGCGAGGGGCCTGACCAAAGGAAATTAGAAAACATGGACTCAATCTGTGAGATAAGGTTACCTGGCAGCCCAAAAATACCAGCCCAGTAAATGTAGCATCCTTGGAGCACAGAAGAGATAAGTTGGAGACGCCCAGCATAAGATAAAAACCTGGCTTTCCATCCTTCCAATTTCCTTCTAACCAAATCTAAAATAGGACTGCAATCTTTCAAGGACAGCCTGCCCTAGACAAGAGGGACGCCGAGGTACCTGATAGGGAGAGTGGTCTCAGAGAAACCCGTTAATTCCAAAAGTTCCATACTACTACTTTGGGTTAGGCCCCCTACAATAATAGAGGACTTAGATCTATTGAGATGCAGCCCTGAAAGACTTGCAAACTCGTCAAGACCCCCCAAACTAGCCAAAACAGATTCGCGATTGGCCTTCACAAAGATCATTAGGTCATCCGCAAATATAAGGTGAGAAAGATGTAGAGCTTTACATCTAGGCAGCAATTTGATTTGACCATCTACTTCCAGCCTTCGTATAATTCCTGAAAAAGCTTCCATGGCAATAGTGAACAAATAAGGAGAGACCGGGTCACCTTGCCTGATACCTCTATCTCCCTTGAAGTAACTTGTGGGGCTGCCATTAATGAGAACGGAGAACATGGGTGTGGTAACACAAGCCTTAACCCTTCCAAGGAATTTCCCTGTGAAGCCCATTCTTTCCATCACTCCAAATAGAAAGTTCCTGCTCAAGGAGTCATAGGCTTTATGGAGATCAACCTTCAACACCACGTGGGGTTGGCTCGCTCGCTCAATTCCTCTCACAATATCATGGCAAACAAGAATATTATCAACTATAGATCTTCCTTTGATAAAAGCTGATTGATTGAAACTGATCACCTCTACGATAACCTTCGGAGTCTATTAGAGATGATCTTAGAAATGATCTTATAAAGCGATTGCAAAGGGCAATGGGTCTATAGCCCGCAAAGGAGGAAACATCTCCGTATTTAGGGATCGAGAAATAAAGGTAGCATTAATGCAATAGGGCATAAGGGAGTTCTCAAAAAACCATTTAATAGCCTTGATAAGGTCCTCCTTAATAATCTCCCAGGTTGTTTTGTAAAATCTAGCCCCGAAACCATCAGGCCCTGGGGCCTTAGAATCTTTCATAGCAAAGACCACACCCTTGATCTCCTCTCTACTAATCTCCCTTTCCAATTCCAATATCTGAATTTCAGAAATAGCACCCAAAAGGTGGATAGAATTTGGGCAGGTTCCCTCATCAATTGAATCAGTCCCAAATAAATTACAATAAAACTTTACAGCCTCTTCTTTAATCCTTTTGGTTCTTCAACCACCACTCCATTTCGATCAACAATCTCCGAATATGCTTTCTATTGAATCTCTGTGCATGGACTTATGAAAAAAACTGTTATTTCCATCACCTAGTTGGAGCCACTTCACCCTAGATTTCTCCTTTAGGACCCTCTCCTCCATTTGCAAAGCACCCCAGAGCTTGCCCTTGGCCTCTCTCTCTAGGATAATTAGAGAATCATCCATTGGATTCAAAGATATATCACCTGAATTCTGGAAAGTTCCTCCTCACCACCTTGACGAATGAAAAACATCCCCAAAATCCTCCTTATTCCACCTCTTCAGCTCAAGCTTAACATTCCTTAACTTTGCAAATAAACAAAGAAGAGGATTGGACTGTGGCTTTATAGGAAAGCCCAGCCTTTCTTAACCACTTCAAAGTAATCTCCATGAGTAGTCCAGGCATCAAAAATTTGAAAGGCTTTGGACCTGAATTGAAATTGTCCAACAAACTTAAGGATAATCGGACTATGGTCGAGATACCAGTGGCAAAGGAAATTACTTTAAAAACGTAGTTTATCCAGCCAATGGTTAACTAAGACCGATCAAGTTTACAACAAATTCTCGTGCTGCTTTTTGGTTATTACTCCAAGTAAACATTTCTCCTTTCCACTTCAAATCAGCTAGGCCCGAATTGAAAATACAAGCGTTAAAGTCCTCTACAGCCCCATGAAGAATGGCCTCCCCTCCAAGCTTCTCATTCCGATGCCGAACAACATTAAAATCCCCCATTACAGCCCAGGGGTCGATCATACCAGCAGCAATTTCCTCTATGTCCTTCCACAGCTCAAGCCTCCCCTCAAGAGTATTAAAAGCATAAACAGCGTGCAAAGTGGCAGGCCAAAGAAGAACCAAGAATTCCAACTTTCAAATGAATAAATTGAGGTTTAGATTTAATGATCTCAACCTTTAAACTCTCCTCATCCCAACCAATCCAAATTCTGGTATGGTGTTCGACTACGCTTATGAGTGAATTTCCATCCCCTTTTAAGGTTTTGAAAAGTAGTATTAACATTATTCTCCTTAACTTTTGTCTCCAAAAGAATAGCCAACATATACTCCTTGGCAGCAAGCATTCTTTTAACACTTCTTTGTTTTTCAGGGGCATTCAGCCCTCTCACATTCCAGCATAGACTATTCATTAGGAACGATTAGAAGGAGGGGTTGGAGCCAACTTCTTACCCCCCAAAGCCAATCCAATCTCAGTCCCCTTCACAGCCGAACTAGCATTGGAAGTGATTTCAATACGCTGAGGCTTGAAAGAAGCCAAAAATCTTCTCCTTCCCTGCTCCCTTAGTCCTCTCCCCTCTTTATCTGAATTTAAAACAATGGGGATAGTGGGGTTGGACATACCTTCAAATGTGGGGTCTTTCAAAGATAAGCTAGCGAATCCTTTCTTCCTTTGGTGGATAGGTGTGCAGTTTGGAAATCAAATCTGGCCGGGCAACTTCTTTAGCTCCTTCTTCAATGACATCACCATCCAACGTGGCCCCCTCATCAAGAATCTTCAAAAGAGAATCCCTAATAGAGCTCCCCCAATCAGCATTGCTTACCAAAACTGAAGTGGAAGAATTATTACCTTCCATAAGTGCCCCACTCTCCTTCTCTCCACCCTCACCAATTCTCTCCTTCATGGTCAACGCATGGGCTTTAGTAGGAGAAGACCAGCTGTCACATTCATCCCATTTGAATTTTCCAAAATCTCCACACCATCCAAGCCAGCTATACCTTTTCTTCCAAGATTCTCCCCATCTGTCGTAATTAAAGAATCCCTTGGATTTTGCCCATCATCCAGCTCATCTCCTAATAAGATGTTGCAAGAATCAACATCCAACATTAGCTCCTTTAGATCATAGGCAACTTCCTCCGTTAGATCTTCCAGCAAAGCAAATGCATTGACATGAACAACCTCCTTCCCCTTACCAGCTGCAATCTTGGTTGGAGAATTAGGAAGATTTCTAGAACCAGCAGATTTGGAAATCCCCATAGATTTCGTGATCCCAGCAGATTCCGTGATCCTAGCAAATCTTTCACCCAAGTTGGCACCTCCATTTGAATTTTGAATCTCAGCCCCATCACCACCATGCATGGCCTGAGCACCACCACCACGTCCCACTCCGGCCACCTGAGAAGGACCAGCACCACCTTTCACCCTCCACTCTTTTCGGCTGTTACCCTTCTGTGTAGCTTGATTAGCACCACATTGACTAGTGGCATGGCCAAAAATCACGCAGCTATTGCAGCGTGGAGGGCACCATTCATACTTCACTTTTTGAAAGAACACCAACCCTTCATCATCATGGACAGCCACTTGCTCCGGGACATCATGGGTAGCCTCAATTTCCACACATAAGCGGGCATAGGAGAGCCTTTCCTTAGTCATTGTCATTTTTTCAGTGGCTATCGGTTTGCCGATAACACTAGCAATCGAACTCAAAGCCTCCACATTCCGAAGTGAAAAGGAAGGTTGGGGAAAGTAATCCGTATAGGAATGGAGTTTAATTCAACCTTTTCAAGCTTCATTCCTGGTTTCCAAGGCCGGAGGATCAACGGTCTTATTTGCCTGATCCATGGTCCTCCTTCTAGCACTTTAACTTTATCTTCCTCCAAATTGAAACGAAAAACAAAGAATCCACTCTCTAAAAGATTAACATCCACATGCCCAGAAATACTCCATTGTTTTAGCAGCACTTCTTTAACATAAGTAAAACTTGGCCTACGGCCAATGAAATGCCCAAGAAGAGTGTTCTTCCATTTAGATAATTCTGCCTTAAGCATGGCTGAAGAACATTGTGCAACACGCATACAATCAATACAAACAGGCTCAATGAAACTTAACTCCAAACCTTCACTATTAAGGGAGCTTGAAGAAGATTGAAAGAATGAAGTCCATGACACCCCCTTCCGAACAACTTCTCCATGTATATCCATTCCCGATCCTGCCACCAAAACACCACCACCACCCGAGGAGGATCCCCCACCTGCAGCAACTTCTCTCAGCCTTGATCCACCACCAAGATCACCCCCTGCCAACTTAGAACCGCCATAGAATTATCTCAAGTTGTGATCATATCTTGATTTTGTTTGCATTTTCATGGCCATGTCGGTCGTTTGGGGTTATTTGGGGGCATTTTTGTACTTTTTTGGGTTTGGTATTTCTAAAAACTGTCCTTATCCCTTATTAGACGTGTGGATGTGATGTTGTAGGTCGTGACCTTCTAATCGATACCTATTTCGACATATGTTTATTTTCTGTTTAAACCAGACTGGGTGGGTCGTTTGGGGTTATTTCGGGGCACTTCTGGACTTTTTTTGGGTTTGGGATGTTCTAAAAAGTTTCCTTATCTCTTATTAGACGTGTGGATGCAATGTTGAGGGTCGTGACCTTCGAATCGATACCTATTTCGGCATATGTTCATTTTCGTTTAAACCAGACTGGGTGGGTCGTTTGGGGTTATTTGGTGTCATTTCTGTATTTTTTTGGATTTGGGATTTTCTAAAAAGTGTCCTTATCTCTTATTAGACGTGTGGATGCAATGTTGAGGGTCGTGACCTTCGAATCGATACCTTTTTTTTTTTTTTTGATAGGTAAGGGGGGATTTAGGATGTGAACCAGGAAACTTGAACTCAAGACCTCCTGGTAGCAATGGGCCTTTACGCACCACTAGCTACCAAGTGCACTAGGCACTTGTATATTTTTGGTTTAAACCTGACATGGTGGGTTGTTTGGGGTTATTTAGGGGCATTTCTGTACCTTTTTTGGTTTGGTATTTTCTAAAAAGTGTCCTTATCTCTTATTAGACGTGAGGAGGAGATGTTGAGGATCGTGACGTTCGAATCGATGCCCATTTTGGCATATGTTCATTTTCAGTTTAAACCAGACCGGGTGGGTCGTTTGGGGTTATTTGGGGGCATTTCTGTACCTTTTTGGGTTTGGTATTTTTTAAAAATTGTCTTTATCCCTTATTAGACGTGTTGATGCGATGTTGAGGGTCGTGACCTTCGAATCGATACCTATTTTGGCATATGTTCATTTTCTGTTTAAACCAGACCGGGTGGGTCGTTGGGGTTATTTCGGCTCACTTCTGTACTTTTTTTGGGTTTAGGATTTTCTAAAAAGTGTCCTTATCTCTTATTAGATGTGTGGATGTAATGTTGAGGGTCGTGACCTTCGAATCGATACCCATTTCGGCATATGTTCATTTTCAGTTTAAACCAGACCGGGTGGGTCGTTCGGGGTTATTTGGGGGCATTTCTGTACTTTTATGGGTTTGGTATTTCTTAAAAACTGTCCTTATCTCTTATTAGCCGTGTGGATGCAATGTTGAGGGTCGTGACCTTCGAATCGATACCTATTTTGGCATATTTTCATTTTCTGTTTAAACCAGACCGGGTGGGTTGTTTGGGGTTATTTGGGGGCATTTCTGTTCTTTTTTGGGTCTGGTTTTTCTAAAAATTGTCTTTATCTCTTATTAGACGTGTAGATGCGATGTTGAGGGTCGTGACCTTTGAATCGATACCTATTTAGACATATGTTCATTTTCGGTTTAAACCAGACCGGGAGGGTCGTTTGGGGTTATTTGGGGCATTTCTGTACTTTTTTGGGTTTGGTATTTTCTAAAAAGTGTCTTTATCTCTTATTAGATGTGTAGATGCGATGTTGAGGGTTGTGACCTTCGAATCGATACCTATTTTGACATATGTTCATTTTTGGTTAAACTAGACCGGGTGGATCGTTCGGGGTTATTTCGGGGCATTTCTGTACTTTTTTGGGTTTGGTATCTCTAAAAAGTGTCGTTATCTCTTATTAGACGTGATGATGCAATCCTAAGGATCGTGACCTTCGAATCGATACCTATTTCGGCATATGTTGATTTTTTATTTCAACCTGACATTGTGGGTTCTTTGGGGTTATTTGGGCGCATTTCTGTCCTTTTTTGGGTTTGATATTTTCTAAATTGTGTCCTTATCTCTTATTAGATGTGATGATGCGATCCTAAGGATCGTGACCTTCGAATCGATACCTATTTTGGCATATGTTCATTTTTTATTTCAACCTGACTTGGTGGGTTGTTTGGGGTTTTTTGGGCGCATTTCTGTTCTTTTTTTGGGTTTGGTATTTTCTAAAAATTGTCCTTATCTCTTATTAGACGTGTAGAGGCGATGTTGAGGGTCATGACCTTCGAATCGATACCTATTTCGACATATGTTCATTTTCGGTTTAAACCAGACCGGGTGGGTCGTTTGGGCTTATTTGGGGGCATACTGTTTAGGTTTGGTAATTTCTAAAAGGTGTCCTTATCTCTTATTAGACGTGTGGATGCGATGTTGAGGGTCCTGACCATCGAATCGATACCTATTTCGACGTATGTTCATTTACGTTTTAAAGCAGACCGGTTGGGTTGTTTGGGGTTATTTGGTGGCTTTTCTTTACTTTTTTGGGTTCGGTATTTTCAAAAAAGTGTCTTTATCCCTTATTAGACATGTGGAGGAGATGTTGAGGGTCGTGACCTTAGAATCGATACCCATTTCGGCATATGTTCATTTTCAGTTTAAACCAGACCAGGTGGGTCGTTCGGGGTTATTTGGGGGCATTTCTGTACTTTTTGGGGTTTGGTATTTTTTAAAAACTGTCCTTATCTCTTATTAGACGTGTGGATGCGATGTTGAGGGTCGTGAGCTTCGAATCGATACCAATTTCGTCACATTTTCATTTTCGGTATAAACCAGACCGGTTGAGCCGTTTGGGGTTATTTGGGAGCATTTTTGTACTTTTTTTGTTTGGTATTTTCTAAAGTGTGTCATTATCTTGTATTAGACGTGTGGAGGAGATGTTGAGTGTCGTGACCTTCGAATCGATACCTATTTCGGCATATGTTCATTTTCAGTTTAAACCAGACCAGGTGGGTCGTTTGGGGTTATTTGGGGGCATTTCAGTACTTTTTTGGGTTTGGTATTTTCTAAAAACTGTCCTTATCCCTTATTAGACGTGTGGATGTGATGTTGCAAGTCGTGACCTTCAAATCAATACCTATTTCGACATATGTTTATTTTCTTTTTAAACCAGACTGGGTGGGTCGTTTGGGGTTATTTCGGGGCACTTCTGGACTTTTTTCGGGTTTGGGATGTTCTAAAAAGTGTCCTTATCTCTTATTAGACGTGTGGATGCAATGTTGAGGGTCGTGACCTTCGAATCGATACCTATTTCGGCATATGTACATTTTCGGTTTAAACCTGACATGGTGGGTGGTTTGGTGTTATTTGGGGGCATTTCTGTACATTTTTTGGTTTGGTATTTTCTACAAACAGTCCTTATCTCTTATTAGACGTGAGGAGGAGATGTTGAGGATCGTGACGTTCGAATCGATGCCCATTTTGGCATATGTTCATTTTCAGTTTAAACCAGACCGGGTGGGTCGTTTGGGGTTATTTGGGGGCATTTTTGTACCTTTTTGGGTTTGGTATTTTTTAAAAACTGTCCTTATCCCTTATTAGACGTGTCGATGCGATGTTGAGGGTCGTGACCTTCGAATCAATACCTATTTTGGCATATGTTCATTTTCTGTTTAAACCAGACCGGGTGGGTCGTTTGGGGTTATTTCGGCGCACTTCTGTACTTTTTTTGGGTTTGGGATTTTCTAAAAAGTGTCCTTATCTCTTATTAGACGTGTGGATGCAATGTTGAGGGTCGTGACCTTCGAATCGATACCCATTTCGGCATATGTTCATTTTCAGTTTAAACCAAACCGGGTGGGTCGTTCGGGGTTATTTGGGTGCATTTCTGTTCTTTTTTGGGTTTGGTATTTCTTAAAAACTGTCCTTATCTCTTATTAGACGTGTGGATGCAATGTTGTGGGTCGTGACCTTCGAATCGATACCTATTTTGGCATATTTGCATTTTCTGTTTAAAGCAAACCGGGTGGGTTGTTTGGGGTTATTACGGGGCATTTCTGTACTTTTTTGGGTCTGGTTTTTCTGAAAAGTGTCTTTTTCTCTTATTAGACGTGTAGATGCGATGTTGAGGGTCGTGACCTTCGAATCGATACCTATTTTCACATATGTTCATTTTCGGTTTAAACCGGACCGGGTGGGTCGTTTAGGGTTATTTGGGGCATTTCTGTACTTTATTGGGTTTGGTATTTTCTAAAAAGTGTCTTTATCTCTTATTAGACGTGTAGATGCGTTGTTGAGGGTCGTGACCTTCGAATCGATACGTATTTTGACATATGTTCATTTTTGGTTAAACTAGACCGGGTGGATCGTTCGGGGATGTTTCGGGGCATTTCTGTACCTTTTTGGATTTGGTATCTCTAAAAAGTGTCGTTATCTCTTATTAGACGTGATGATGCAATCCTAAGGATCGGGACCTTCGAATCGATTCCTATTTCAGCAAATATTCATTTTTGATTTCATCCTGACATGGTGGGTTCTTTGGGGTTATTTGGGCGCATTACTTTCCTTTTTTGGGTTTGATATTTTCTAAATTGTGTCCTTATCACTTATTAGACGTGATGATGCGATCCTAAGGGTCGTGACCTTCGAATCGATACCTAATTCGGCATATGTTCATTTTTTATTTCAACCTGACTTGGTGGGTTGTTTGGGGTTATTTGGGCGTATTTCTGTTCTATTTTTGGGTTTGGTATTTCTAAAAATTGTCCTTATCTCTTATTAGACGTGTAGAGGCGATGTTGAGGGTCATGACCTTCGAATCGATACCTATTTCGACATATATTCATTTTTGGTTTAAACCAGACCGGGTGGGTCGTTTGGGCTTATTTGGGGGCATTTCTGTACTGTTTTGGTTTGGTATTTTCTAAAAGGTGTCCTTATCTCTTATTAGACGTGTGGATGCGATGTTGAGGGACCTGACCATCGAATCGATACCTATTTGGACGTATGGTCATTTACGCTTTAAAGCAGACCCGTTGGGTTGTTTGGGGTTATTTGGTGGCTTTTCTGTACTTTTTTGGGTTCGGTATTTTCAAAAAAGTGTTTTTATCCCTTATTAGATGTGTGGAGGAGATGTTGATGGTCGTGACCTTCGAATCGATACCCATTTTGGCATATGTTCATTTTTAGTTTAAACCAGACCAGGTGGGTCGTTCGGGGCTATTTGGGGGCATTTATGTACTTTTTGAGGTTTGAGATTTTTTAAAAACTGTCCTTATCTCTTATTAGACGTGTGGATACGATGTTGGGGGTCGTGACCTTCGAATCGATGCCTATTTCGGCACATGTTTATTTTTGGTTTAAACCAGACCGGGTGGGCCGTTTAGGGTTATTAGGGAGCATTTCTGTACTTTTTTTATTTGGTATTTTCTAAAGTGTGTCATTATCTCGTATTAGACGTGTGGAGGAGATGTTGAGGGTCGTGACCTTCGAATAAATACCTATTTCGGCATGTGTTCATTTTTAGTTTAAACTAGACCAGGTGGGTCGTTTGGGGTTATTTGGGGGCATTTCTGTACTTTTTTGGGTTTGGTATTTTCTAAAAGTTGTCCTTATCCCTTATTAGACGTGTGGATGTGATGTTGCAGGTCGTGACCTTCTAATCGATACCTATTTCGGCATAAGTTTATTTTCTATTTAAACAGACTGGGTGGGTCGTTTTGGGTTATTTTGGTGCACTTCTGTACTTTTTTCGGGCTGGGATGTTCTAAAAAGTTTCCTTATCTCTTATTAGACGTGTGGATGCAATGTTGAGGGTCGAGACCTTTGAATCGATACCTATTTCGGCATATGTACATTTTTGGTTTAAACCTGACATGGTGGGTGGTTTGGTGTTACTTGGGGGCATTTCTGTACCTTTTTTGGTTTGGTATTTTCTACAAACTATCCTTATCTCTTATTAGACGTGTGGATGCGATGTTGAGGGTCATGACCTTCTAATTGATACCTATTTCGGCATATGTTCATTTTCGTTTAAACCAGACTGGATGGGTCGGTTGGGATTATTTGGGGGCATTTCTGTATTTTTTTGGGTTTGGGATTTTCTAAAAAGTGTCCTTATCTCTTATTAGACGTGTGGATGCAATGTTGAGGGTCGTGACCTTCGAATCGATACCTATTTCGGCATATGTACATTTTTGGTTTAAACTTGACACAATGGGTTGTTTGGGGTTATTTAGGGGCATTTCTGTACCTTTTTTGGTTTGGTATTTTCTACAAACTGTCCTTATCTCTTATTAGACGTGACGAGGAGATGTTGAGTATCGCGACGTTCGAATCGATGCCCATTTTGGCATATGTTCATTTTCAGTTTAAACCAGACCGGGTGGGTCGTTTGGGGTTATTTGGGGGCATTTCTGTACCTTTTTGGGTTTGGTATTTTTTAAAAACTGTCCTTATCCCTTATTAGACGTGTGGATGCGATGTTGAGGGTCGTGACCTTCGAATCGATACCTATTTTGGCATATGTTCATTTTCTGTTTAAACCAACCGGGCGGGTTGTTTGGGGTTATTTCGGCGCCTTTCTGTGCATTTTTCGGGTTTGGGATTTTCTAAAAAGTGTCCTTATCTCTTATTAGATGTGTGGATGCAATGTTGAGGGTCGTGACCTTCGAATCGATACCCATTTTGGCACATGTTCATTTTCAATTTAAACCAGACCGGGTGGGTTGTTCGGGGTTATTTGGGTGCATTTCTGTACTTTTATGGGTTTGGTATCTTAAAAACTGTCCTTATCTCTTATTAGACGTGTGGATGCAATGTTGAGGGTTGTGACCTTCGTATCGATACCTATTTTGGCATATTTTCATTTTGTGTTAAAACCCAACCGGGTGGGTCGTTTGGGGTTATTTGGTGGCATTTCTGTACTTTTTAGGGTCTTGTTTTTCTAAAAAGTATCTTTATCTCTTATTAGACGTGTAGATGCGATGTTGAGGATCGTGACCTTCGAATCGATACCTATTTCGACATATGTTCATTT
The DNA here is from genome assembly GCF_018873765.1 of Telopea speciosissima. Classification (NCBI taxonomy): domain Eukaryota; kingdom Viridiplantae; phylum Streptophyta; class Magnoliopsida; order Proteales; family Proteaceae; genus Telopea; species Telopea speciosissima. The sequence continues at coordinate 23,857 of NW_025317597.1, forward strand.
TCGGTTTAAACCAGACCGGGTGGGTCGTTTGGGGTTATTTGGGGCATTTCTGTACTTTTTTGGGTTTGGTATTTTCTAAAAAATGTCTTTATCTCTTATTAGATGTGTAGATACGATGTTGAGGGTCGTGACCTTCTAATCGATACCTATTTTGACATATGTTCATTTTTTGTTAAACAAGACCGGGTGGGTGGTTCGTGGTTATTTCGGGGCATTTCTTTACTTTTTTGGGTTTGGTATCTCTAAAAAGTGTCCTTATCTCTCTTATTAGACGTGATGATGCGATCCTATGGATCGGGACCTTCGAATCAATACCAATTTCGACATATGTTCATTTTCGAATTCAACCTGACATGGTGGGTTGTTTGGAGTTATTTGGGCGCATTTCTGTCCTTTTTTGGGTTTGGGATTTTCTAAAAATTGCCCTTATCTCTTATTAGACATGTAGATGCGATGTTGAGGGTCATGACCTTCGAATCGATACCTCTTTCGACATATGTTCATTTTCGATTTAAACCAGACCGGGTGGGTCGTTTGGGCGTATTTGGGGGCATTTCTGTACTTTTTTGGCTTGGTATTTTTTGAAAGGTGTTCTTATCTCTTATTACACGTGTGTATGCGAAGTTGAGGGTCCTGACCGTCAAATCGATACCTATTTCGACGTATGTTCATTTACGTTTTAAAGCAGACCGGTTGGGTTGTTTGGTGTTATTTGGGCGCATTTCTATACTTTTTTGGGTTTGGTATTTTCAAAAAAGTGTCTGTATCCCTTATTAGACGTGTGGATGCGATGTTGAGGGTCGTGACCTTCGAATTGATACCTATTTTGGCACATGTTCATTTTTTATTTGAACCAGGAGGGGTGGGCCGTTTGGGGTTATTTGGGAGCATTTTCTGTATTTTTTTGTTTGGTATTTTCTAAAGAGTGTCATTATCTCGTATTAGACGTGTGGAGGAGATGTGGAGGGTCGTGACCTTCGAATCGATACCTATTTCGGCATATGTTCATTTTCAGTTTAAACCAGACCGGGTGGGTCGTTTGGGGTTATTTGGGGGCATTTTTGTACTTTTTTGGGTTTGGTATTTTCGAAAAACTGTCCTTATCCCTTATTAGATCTGTGGATGCGATGTTGCAGGTTGTGACCTTCTAATCGACACCTATTTCGACATATGTTTATTTTCTGTTTAAACCAGACTGGGTGGGTCGTTTGGGGTTATTTCGGTCCACTTTTGTACTTTTTTTGGGCTGAGATTTTTTAAAAAGTGTCCTTATCTCTTATTAAACGTGTGGATATAATGTTGAGGGTCGTGACCTTCGAATTGATACCTATTTCGGCATATGTTCAATTTTGGTTTAAACATTACATGGTGGGTTGTTTGGGATTATTGGAAGGCATTTCTATACTTTTTTTGGTTTGGTATTTTCTAAAAAGTGTCCTTATCTCTTATTTGACGTGTGGAGGAGATGTTGAGGGTCGTGACCTTCGAATCGATACCCATTTTGGCATATGTTCATTTTCAGTTTAAACTAGACCGGGTGGGTCGTTTGGGGTTATTTGGGAGCATTTCTGTATTTTTTTGGGTTTGGGATTTTCTAAAAAGTGTCCTTATCTCTAATTAGACGTGTGGATGCAATGTTGAGGGTCGTGACCTTCGAATCGATACCTCTTTCGGCATATGTACATTTTTGGTTTAAACCTGACATGGTGGGTTGTTTGGGGTTATTTAGGGGCATTTCTGTACCTTTATTGGTTTGGTATTTTCTACAAACTGTCCTTATCTCTTATTAGACGTGAGGAGGAGATGTTGAGGATCGTGACGTTCGAATCGATGCCCATTTTGGCATATGTTCATTTTCAGTTTAAACCAGACCGGGTGGGTCGTTTGGGGTTATTTGGGGTCATTTCTGTGCTTTTTTGGGTTTGGTATTTTTTAAAAACTGTCCTTATCCCTTATTAGACGTGTCGATGCGATGTTGAGGGTCGTGACCTTCGAATCGATACCTATTTTGGCATATGATCATTTTCAGTTTAAACCAGACCGGGTGGGTCGTTTGGGGTTATTTCGGCGCACTTCTGTACTTTTTTTGGGTTTGGGATTTTCTAAAAAGTGTCCTTATCTCTTATTAGACGTGTGGATGCAATGTTGAGGGTCGTGACCATCGAATCGATACCCATTTCGGCATATGTTCATTTTCAGTTTAAACCAGACCGGGTGGGTCGTTCGGGGTTATTTGGGGGCATTTCTGTACTTTTATGGGTTTGGTATTTCTTAAAAACTGTGCTTATCTCTTATTAGACGTGTGGATGCAATGTTGAGGGTCGTGACCTTCGAATCGATACCTATTTTGGCATATTTTCATTTTCTGTTAAAACCAGACTGGGTGGGTCGTTTGGGGTTATTTGGGGGCATTTCTGTACTTTTTTGGGTTTGTTTTTTCTAAAAAGTATCTTTATCACTTATTAGACGTGTACATGCGATGTTGAGGGTCGTGACCTTCGAATCAATACCTATTTCGACATATGTTCATTTTCGGTTTAAACCAGACCGGGTGGGTCGTTTGTGGTTATTTAGGGATTTTCTATACTTTTTTGGGCTTGGTATTTTCTAAAAAGTGTCTTTATCTCTTATTAGACGTGTAGATGCAATGTTGAGGGTCGTGACCTTCGAATCGATACCTATTTTGACATATGTTCATTTTTGGTTAAACCAGACTGGGTGGGTCGTTCGAGGTTATTTCAGGGCATTTCTGTACTTTTTTGGGTTTGGTATCTCTAAAATGTGTCCTTATTTCTCTTATTAGACGTGATGATGCGATCCTAAGGATCGTGACCTTCGAATCGATACCAATTTTGGCATATGTTCATTTTCGATTTCAACCTGACATGGTGGGTTGTTTGGGGTTATTTGGGAGCATTTCTGTCCTTTTTTCGGTTTGGTATTTTCTAAAAATTGTCCTTATCTCTTATTAGACGTGTGGATGCGATGTTGAGGGTCGTGACCTTCGAATCGATACCTATTTTGGCATATGTTCATTTTCGGTTTAAACCAGACCTGGTGGGTTGTTTGGGGTTATTTGGGGGCATTTTTGTACTTTTTTGGGTTTGGTATTTTCTAAAAGGTGTCCTTATCTCTTATTAGACGTGTAGATGCGATGTTGAGGGTCATGACCTTCGAATCGATACCTATTTCGACATATGTTCATTTTCGGTTTAAACCAGACCGGGTGGGTTGTTTGGGGTTATTTGGGGGCATTTCTGTACTTTTTGGGTTCGGTATTTTCAAAAAAGTGTCTATATCCCTTATTAGACGTGTAGATGCGATGTTGAGGGCCGTGACCTTCGAATCGATACCTATTTTGGCACATGTTCATTTTTTATTTAAACCAGACAGGGTGGGCCGTTTGGGGTTATTTGGGAGCATTTCTGTACTTTTTTTGTTTGGTATTTTCTAAAGAGTGTCATTATCTCGTATTAGACGTGTGGAGGAGATGTTGAGGGTCGTGACCTTCGAATCGATACCTATTTCGGCATATGTTCATTTTCAGTTTAAACCAGACTGGGTGGGTCGTTTGGGGTTATTTGGGGGCATTTCTGTACTTTTTTGGGTTTGGTATCTTCGAAAAACTGTCCTTATCCCTTATTAGACCTGTGGATGCGATGTTGCAGGTCGTGACCTTCTAATCGACACCTATTTCGACATATGTTTATTTTCTGTTTAAACCAGACTGGGTGGGTCGTTTGGGGTTATTTCGGTCCACTTTTGTACTTTTTTTGGGCTGGGATTTTTTAAAAAGTGTCCTTATCTCTTATTAGACGTGTTGATGTGATGTTGTGGGTCGTGACCTTCGAATCGATACCTATTTCGGCATATGTACATTTTCGGTTTAAACCAGACCGGGTGGGTCGTTTGGGGTTATTTGGGGGCATTTCTGTACTTTTTTGGGTTTGGGATTTTCTAAAAAGTGTCCTTAACTCTTATTAGACGTGTGGATGTAATGTTGAGGGTCGTGACCTTCGAATGGATACCTATTTCGGCATATGTTCAATTTTGGTTTAAACCTTACATGGTGGGTTGTTTGGGATTATTTGGGGGCATTTCTGTACTTTTTTTGGTTTGGTATTTTCTAAAAAGTGTCCTTATCTCTTATTTGACGTGTGGAGGAGATGTTGAGGGTCGTGACCTTCGAATCGATACCCATTTTGGCATATGTTCATTTTCTGTTTAAACTAGACCGGGTGAGTAGTTTGGGTTATTTGGGGGCATTTCTGTACTTTTTTGGGTTTGGTATTTTCTAAAAAGTGTCTTTATCTCTTATTAGACGTGTAGATACGATGTTGAGGGTCATGTCCTTCGAATCGATACCTATTTCGACATATGTTCATTTTCGGTTTAAACCAGACTGGGTGGGTTGTTTGGGGTTATTTGGGGGCATTTCTGCACTTGTTTGGGTTTGGTATTTTCTAAAAACTATCCTTATCTCTTCTTAGACGTGTAGATACGATGTTTGGGGTCGTGACCATCGAATCGATACCTATTTTGGCATATGTTCATTTTTTGTTTAAACCTGGCATGGTGGGTTGTTTGGGGTTATTTGGGGGCATTTTCGTACTTTTTGGGGTTTGGTTATTTCTAAAAAGTATCATTATCTCTTATTAGACGTGTCGAGGAGATGTTGAGGGTCGTGACCTTCGAATCGATACCCATTTCGGGATATGTTCATTTTTAGTTTAAACCAGACCGGGTGGGTCGTTTGGGGTTATTTGGGGGCATTTCTGTACTTTTTTGGGTTTGGTATTTTCTAAAAACTGTCCTTATCCCTGATTAGACGTTTGGATGCGATGTTGCAGGTCGTGACCTTCTAATCGATACCTATTTTGGCATATGTTTATTTTCTGTTTAAACCAGACTGGGTGGGTCATTTGGGGTTATTTCGGGGCACTTCTGGACTTTTTTCGGGTTTGGGATTTTCTAAAAAGTGTCCTTATCTCTTATTAGACGTGTGGATGCAATGTTGAGGGTCGTGACCTTCGAATCGATACCTATTTTGGCATATGTACATTTTCGGTTTAAACCTGACATCGTGGGTTGTTTGGGGTTATTTAGGGGCATTTCTGTACCTTTTTTGGTTTGCTATTTTCTAAAAAGTGACCTTATCCCTTATTAGACGTGAGGAGGAGATGTTGAGGATCGTGACGTTCGAATCGATACCCATTTTGGCATATGTTCAGTTTCAGTTTAAACCTGACCGGGTGGGTCGTTTGGGGTTATTTGGGGGCATTTCTGTACCTTTTTGGGTTTGGTATTTTTTAAAAACTGTCCTTATCTATTATTAGACATGTGGATGCGATGTTGAGGGTCCTGACCTTCGAATTGATACCTATTTTTGCATATGTTCATTTTCTGTTTAAACTAGACCGGGTGGGTCGTTTGGGGTTATTTCGGGGCACTTCTGTGCTTTTTTCGGGTTTGGGATTTTCTAAAAAGTGTCCTTATCTTTTATTAGACATGTGGATGCAATGTTGAGGGTCGTGACCTTCGAATCGATACCTATTTCGGCATATGTACATATTCGGTTTAAACCTGACATGGTGGGTTGTTTGGGGTTATTTGGGGGCATTTCAGTACTTTTTTGGGTTTGGTATTTTCTAAAAACTGTCCTTATCCCTTATTAGACGTGTGGATGTGATGTTGCAGGTCGTGACCTTCTAATCGATACCTATTTTGACATATGTTTATTTTCTGTTTAAACCAGACTGGGTGGGTCATTTAAGGTTATTTCAGGGCACTTCTAGACTTTTTTCGGGTTTGGGATGTTCTAAAAAGTGTCCTTATCTCTTATTAGACGTGTGGATGCAATGTTGAGGGTCGTGACCTTCGAATCGATACCTATTTCGGCATATGTACATTTTCGGTTTAAACCTGACATGGTGGGTTGTTTGGGGTTATTTGGGGGCATTTCTGTACCTTTTTTGGTTTGGTATTTTCTACAAACTGTCCTTATCTCTTATTAGACGTGTGGAGGAGATGTTGAGGGTCGTGACCTTCGAATCGATACCCATTTTGGCATATGTTCATTTTCAGTTTAAACCAGACCGGGTGGGTCGTTTGGGGTTATTTGGGGGCATTTCTATACCTTTTTGGGTTTGGTATTTTTTAAAAACTGTCCTTGTCCCTTATTAGACGTGTCGATGCGATGTTGAGGGTCTTGACCTTCGAATTGATACCTATTTTGGCATATGTTCAATTTCTGTTTAAACCAGACCAGGTGGGTCGTTTGGGGTTATTTAGATGCACTTCTGTACTTTTTTTGGGTTTGGGATTTTCTAAAAAGTGTCCTTATCTCTTATTAGACGTGTGGATGCAATGTTGACGGTCGTGACTTTCGAATCGATACCCATTTTGGCATATGTTCATTTTCAGTTTAAACCAAACCGGGTGGGTTGTTCGGGGTTATTTGGTTGCATTTCTGCACTTTTTTGGGTTTGGTATTTCTTAAAAACTGTCCTTATCTCTTATTAGACGTGTGGATGCAATGTTGTGGGTCGTGACCTTCGAATCGATACCTATTTTGGCATATTTTCATTTTCTATTTAAACCAGACCGGGTGGGTCGTTTGGGGTTATTTGGGGGCATTTCTGTACTTTTTTGGGTCTGGTTTTTCTAAAAAGTGTCTTTATCTCTTATTAGATGTGTAGATGCGATGTTGATGGTCGTGACCTTCGAATCGATACCTATTTCGACATATGTTCATTGTCGGTTTAAACCGGACCGGGTGGGTCGTTTGGGGTTATTTGGGGCATTTCTGTACTTTATTGGGTTTGGTATTTTCTAAAAAGTGTCTTTATCTCTTATTAGACGTGTAGATGCGATGTTGAGGGTCGTGACCTTCGAATCGATACCTATTTTGACATATGTTCATTTTTTGTTAAACTAGACCGGGTGGGTCGTTCGGGGTTATTTTGGGGCATTTCTGTACTTTTTTGGGTTTGGTATCTCTAAAAAGTGTCGTTATCTCTTATTAGACGTGATGATGCAATCCTAAGGATCGTGACCTTCGAATCGATACCTATTTTGGCATATGTTCATTTTCGATTTCAACCTGACATGGTGGGTTCTTTGGGGTTTTATTTGGGCGCATTTCTTTCCTTTTTTGGGTTTGATATTTTCTAAATTGTGTCCTTATCTCTTATTAGACGTGATGATGCGATCCTAAGGATCGTGACCTTCGAATCGATACCTATTTCGGCATATGTTCATTTTCTATTTCAACCTGACTTGGTGGATTGTTTGGTGTTATTTGGGCACATTTCTGTTCTCTTTTTGGGTTTGGTATTTCTAAAAATTGTCCTTATCTCTTATTAGACGTGCAGAGGCGATGTTGAGGGTCATGACCTTCGAATCGATACCTATTTCGACATATATTTATTTTCGGTTTAAACCAGACAGGGTGGGTCTTTTGGGCTTATTTGGGGGCATTTCTGTACTATTTTGGTTTGGTATTTTCTAAAAGGTGTCCTTATCTCTTATTAGACGTGTGGATGCAATGTTGAGGGTCCTGACCATCGAATCGATACCTATTTCGACGTATGTTCATTTACATTTTAAAACAAACCGGTTGGGTTGTTTGGGGTTATTTGGTGGCTTTTCTGTACTTTTTTGGGTTCGGTATTTTCAAAAAAGTATCTTTATCCCTTATTAGACGTGTGGAGGAGATGTTGATGGTCGTGACCTTTGAATCGATACCCATTTCGGCATATGTTCATTTTCAGCTTAAACCAGACCAGGTGGGTCGTTCGGGGTTATTTGGGGGCATTTATGTACTTTTTCAGGTTTGATATTTTTTTAAAACTGTCCTTATCTCTTATTAGGAGTGTAGATACGATGTTGAGAGTCGTGACCTTCGAATCGATGCTTATTTCGGCACATGTTTATTTTTTGTTTAAACCAGACCAGGTGGGCCGTTTGGGGTTATTTGGGAGCATTTCTGTACTTTTTTTGTTTGGTATTTTCTAAAGTGTGTCATTATCTCGCATTAGACGTGTGGAGGAGATATGGAGGGTCGTGACCTTGGAATCGATACCTTTTTCGGCATATGTTCATTTTCAGTTTAAACCAGACCAGGTGGGTCGTTTGGGGTTATTGGCGGCATTTCTGTACTTTTTTGGGTTTGGTATTTTCTAAAAACTGTCCTTATCCCTTATTAGACGTGTGGATGTGATGTTGCAGGTCGTGACCTTCTAATCGATACCTATTTCGACATATGTTTGTTTTCTGTTTAAACCAGACTGGGTGGGTCATTTGGGGTTATTTCAGGGCACTTCTAGACTTTTTTTGGTTTTGGGATTTTTAAAAAAGTGTCCTTATCTCTGATTAGACGTGTGGATGCAATGTTGAGGGTCGTGACCTTCGAATCGATACCTCTTTCGGCATATGTACATTTTTTATTTAAACCTGACACGGTGGGTTGTTTGGTGTTACTTGGGGGCATTTCTGTACCTTTTTTGGTTTGGTATTTTCCACAAACTGTCCTTATCTCTTATTAGACGTGTGGATGCGATGTTGAGGGTCGTGACCTTCTAATTGATACCTATTTCGGCATATGTTCATTTTCGTTTCAACCAGACTGGGTGGGTCGTTTGGGGTTATTTGGGGGCATTTCTGTATTTTTTTGGTTTTGGGATTTTTTAAAAAGTGTCCTTATCTCTGATTAGACGTGTGGATGCAATGTTGAGAGTCGTGACCTTCGAATCGATACCTCTTTCGGCATATGTACATTTTCGGTTTAAACCTGACACGGTGGGTTGTTTGGGGTTTTTTAGGGGCATTTCTGTACCTTTTTTGGTTTGGTATTTTCTACAAACTGTCCTTATCTCTTATTAGACGTGAGGAGGAGATGTTGAGGATCGCGACGTTCGAATCGATGCCCATTTTGGCATATGTTCATTTTCAGTTTAAACCAGACCGGGTGGGTCGTTTGGGGTTATTTGGGGGCATTTTTCTGTACCTTTTTGGGTTTGGTATTTTTTAAAAACTGTCCTTATCCCTTGTTAGATGTGTGGATACGATGTTGAGGGTCGTGACCTACGAATCAATGTCTATTTTGGCATATGTTCATTTTCGGTTTAAACCAGACCGGGTGGGTCGTTTGGGGTTATTTTGGGGCATTTCTGTACTTTTTTTGGTTTGGTATTTTCTAAAAAGTGTCCTTATCTCTTATTAGACGTGTGGATGCGATGTTGAGGGTCGTGACCTTGAATCGATACCCATTTTGGCATATGTCCATTTTCAGTTTAAACCAGACCGGGTGGGTTGTTCGGGGTTATTTGGGGGCATTTCTGTACTTTTATGGGTTTGGTATTTCTTAAAAACTGTCCTTATCTCTTATTAGACGTGTGGATGCAATGTTGAGGGTCGTGACCTTCATATCGATACCTATTTTGGCATATTTTCATTTTCTGTTAAAACCAGACCGGCTGGGTCATTTGGGGTTATTTGCGGGCATTTTTGTACTTTTTTGGGTCTGGTTTTTCTAAAAAGTATCTTTATCTCTTATTAGACGTGTAAATGCGATGTTGAGGGTCGTGACCTTCGAATCGATACCTATTTCGACATATGTTCATTTTTTGTTTAAACCAGACCGGGTGGGTCGTTTGGGGTTATTTGGGGCATTTCTGTACTTTTTTGGGTTTGGTATTTTCTAAAAAGTGTCTTTATCTCTTATTGGACGTGTAGATGCGATGTTGAGGGTCGTGACCTTCTAATCGATACCTATTTTGATATATGGTCATTTTTGGTTGAACCAGACCTTGTGGGTCGTTCAAGGTTATTTCAGGGCATTTCTGTACTTTTTTGGGTTTGGTATCTCTAAAAAGTGTCCTTATCTCTCTTATTAGACGTGATGATGCGATCCTAAGGATCGTGACCTTCGAATCGATACCAATTTCAGCATATGTTCATTTTCGATTTCAACCTGACATGGTGGGTTATTTGGGGTTATTTGGGCGCATTTCTGTCCTTTTTTGGGTTTGGGATTTTCTAAAAATTGTCCTTATCTCTTATTAGACGTGTAGATGCGATGTTGAGGGTCATGACCTTCGAATCGATACCTATTTCGACATATGTTCATTTTCGGTTTAAACCAGACCGGGTGGGTCGTTTGGGCGTATTTGGGGGCATTTCTGTACTTTTTTGGCTTGGTATTTTTTGAAAGGTGTTCTTATCTCTTATTACATGTGTGTATGCGAAGTTGAGGGTCCTGACCGTCGAATCGATACCTATTTTGACGTATGTTCATTTACGTTTTAAAGCAGACCGGTTGGGTTGTTTGGGTTTATTTGGGGGCATTTCTATACTTTTTTGGGTTCGATATTTTCAAAAAAGTGTCTGTATCCCTTATTAGACGTGTAGATGCGATGTTGAGGGTCGTGACCTTCGAATCGATACCTATTTCAGCACATGTTCATTTTTTATTTAAACCAGACAGGGTGGGCCGTTTGGGTTTATTTTGGAGCATTTCTGTACTTTTTTTGTTTGGTATTTTCTAAAGAGTGTCATTATCTCGTATTAGACGTGTGGAGGAGATGTTGAGGGTCGTGACCTTCGAATCGATACTTATTTTGGCATATGTGCATTTTGAGTTTAAACCAGACTGGGTGGGTCGTTTGGGGTTATTTCGGTCTACTTTTGTACTTTTTTTGGGCTGGGATTTTTTAAAAAGTGTCCTTATCTCTTATTAGACGTGTTGATGCGATGTTGTGGGTCGTGACCTTCGAATCGATACCTGTTTCGGCATATGTACATTTTCGGTTTAAACCAGACCGGGTGGGTCGTTTGGGGTTATTTTGGGGGCATTTCTGTACTTTTTTGGGTTTGGGATTTTCTAAAAAGTGTCCTTAACTCTTATTAGACGTGTGGATGTAATGTTGAGGGTCGTGACCTTCGAATTGATACCTATTTCGGCACATGTTTAATTTTGGTTTAAACCTTACATGGTGGGTTGTTTGGGATTATTTGGGGGCATTTCTATACTTTTTTTGGTTTGGTATTTTCTAAAAAGTGTCCTTATCCCTTATTTGACGTGTGGAGGAGATGTTGAGGGTCGTGACCGTCGAATCGATACCCATTTTGGCATATGTTCATTTTCAGTTTAAACTAGACCGGGTGGGTCGTTTTGGGTTATTTGGGAGCATTTTTGTATTTTTTTGGGTTTGGGATTTTCCAAAAAGTGTCCTTGTCTCTAATTAGACGTGTGGATGCAATGTTGAGGGTCGTGACCTTTGAATCGATACCTACTTTGGCATATGATCATTTTCTGTTTAAACCAGACCGGGTGGGTCGTTTGGGGTTATTGCGGCGCACTTCTATACTTTTTTTGGGTTTGGGATTTTCTAAAAAGTGTCCTTATCTCTTATTAGACGTGTGGATGCAATGTTGAGGGTCGTGACCATCGAATCGATACACATTTCGGCATATGTTCATTTTTAATTTAAACCAGACCGGGTGGGTCGTTTGGGGTTATTTGGGGGAATTTCTGTCATTTTATGGGTTTGGTATTTCGTAAAAACTGTCCTTATCTCTTATTAGACGTGTGGATGCAATGTTGAGGGTCGTGACCTTCGAATCGATACCTATTTTGGCATATTTTCTTTTTCTGTTAAAACCAGACTGGCTGGGTCGTTTGGAATTTGGAGGCATTTTTGTACTTTTTTGGGTCTGGTTTTTCTAAAAAGTATCTTTATCACTTATTAGACGTGTACATGCGATGTTGAGGGTCGTGACCTTCGAATCAATACCGATTTTGACTTATGTTCATTTTTGGTTTAAACCAGACCGGGTCGGTCGTTTGTGGTTATTTAGGACATTTCTGTACTTTTTTGGCTTTGGTATTTTCTAAAAAGTGTCTTTATCTCTTATTAGACGTGTAGATGCGATGTTGAGGGTCGTGACCTTCGAATCGATACCTATTTTGACATATGTTCATTTTTGGTTAAACCAGACTGGGTGGGTCATTCGAGGTTATTTTAGGGCATTTCTGTACTTTTTTGGGTTTGGTATCTCTAAAATGTGTCCTTATCTCTCTTATTAGACGTGATGATGCGATCCTAAGGATCGTGACCTTCGAATCGATACCAATTTCGGCATATGTTCATTTTCGATTTCAACCTGACATGGTGGGTTGTTTGGGGTTATTTGGGCGCATTTCTGTCCTTTTTTGGGTTTGGGATTTTCTAAAAATTGTCCTTATCTCTTATTAGATGTGTAGATGAGATGTTGAGCGTCTTGACCTTCGAATCGATACCTATTTCGACATATGTTCATTTTCGGTTTAAACCAGACCGGGTGGGTCGTTTGGGCGTATTTGGGGGCATTTCTGTACTTTTTTGGCTTGGTATTTTCTGAAAGGTGTCCTTATCTCTTATTACACGTGTGTATGCGAAGTTGAGGGTCCTGACCGTCGAATCGATACCTATTTCGACGTATGTTCATTTACGTTTTAAAGCAGACCGGTTGGGTTGGTTGGGGTTATTTGGGGGCATTTCTGTACTTTTTGGGTTCGGTATTTTCAAAAAAGTGTCTGTATCCCTTATTAGACGTGTAGATGCGATGTTGAGGGCCGTGACCTTCGAATCGATACCTATTTTGGCACATGTTCATTTTTTATTTAAACCAGACAGGGTGGGCCGTTTGGGGTTATTTGGGAGCATTTCTGTACTTTTTTTGTTTGGTATTTTCTAAAGAGTGTCATTATCTCGTATTAGACGTGTGGAGGAGATGTTGAGGGTCGTGACCTTCGAATCGATACCTATTTCGGCATATGTTCATTTTCAGTTTAAACCAGACCGGGTGGGTCATTTGGGGTTATTTGGGGGCATTTCTATACTTTTTTGGGTTTGGTATCTTCGAAAAACTATCCTTATCCCTTATTAGACCTGTGGATGCGATGTTGCAGGTCGTGACTTTCTAATCGACACCTATTTCGATATATATTTATTTTCTGTTTAAACTAGACTGGGTGGGTCGTTTGGGGTTATTTCGGTCCACTTTTGTACTTTTTTTGGGCTGAGATTTTATAAAAAGTGTCCTTATCTCTTATTAGACATGTTGATGCGATGTTGTGGGTCGTGACCTTCGAATCAATACCTATTTCGGCATATGTACATTTTCGGTTTAAACCAGACCGGGTGGGTTGTTTGGGGTTATTTGGGGACATTTCTGTACTTTTTTGGGTTTGGGATTTTCTAAAAAGTATCCTAAACTCTTATTAGACGTGTGGATGTAATGTTGAGGGATGTAACCTTCGAATGGATACCTATTTTGGCATATGTTCAATTTTGGTTTAAACCTTACATGGTGGGTTGTTTGGGATTCTTCGGGGGCATTTCTGTACTTTTATTGGTTTGGTATTTTCTAAAAAGTGTCATTATCTCTTATTTGACGTGTGGAGGAGATGTTGAGGGTCGTGACCTTCGAATCGATACCCATTTTGGCATATGTTCATTTTCAGTTTAAACTAGACCGGGTGACAAATTTTGGGTTATTTGGGGGCATTTCTGTACTTTTTTGGGTTTGGTATTTTCTAAAAAGTGTCTTTATCTCTTATTAGACGTGTAGATACGATGTTGAGGGTCTTGACCTTCGAATCGATACCTATTTCGACATATGTTCATTTTCGGTTTAAACCAGACTGGGTGGGTTGTTTGGGGTTATTTGGGGGCATTTCTGCACTTGTTTGGGTTTGGTATTTTCTAAAAACTATCCTTATCTCTTGTTAGACGTGTAGATACGATGTTTGGGGTCGTGACCATCGAATCGATACCTATTTTGACATATGTTCATTTTTGGTTTAAACCTGGCATGGTGGGTTGTTTAGGGTTATTTGGGGGCATTTTCGTACTTTTTGGGGTTTGGTTATTTCTAAAAAGTATCATTATCTCTTATTAGATGTGTCGAGGAGATGTTGAGGGTCGTGACGTTCGTATCGATACCCATTTCGGGATATGTTCATTTTCAGTTTAAACCAGACCGGGTGGGTCGTTCGGGGTTATTTGGGGGCATTTTTGTACATTTTTGGGTTTGGTATTTTCTAAAAACTGTCCTTATCCCTGATTAGATGTTTGGATGCGATATTGCAGGTCGTGACCTTCTAATCGATACCTATTTTGGCATATGTTTATTTTCTGTTTAAACCTGACTGGGTGGGTCATTTGGGGTTATTTCGGGGCACTTCTGTGCTTTTTTCGGGTTTGGGATTTTCTAAAAAGTGTCCCTGTCTCTTATTATACGTGTGGATGCAATGTTGAGGGTCGTGACCTTCGAATCGATACCTATTTTGGCATATGTACATTTTCGGTTTAAACCTGACCTCGTGGGTTGTTTGGGGTTATTTAGGGGCATTTCTGTACCTTTTTTGGTTTGTTATTTTCTAAAAAGTGTCCTTATCTCTTATTAGACGTGAGGAGGAGATGTTGAGGATCGTGACGTTCGAATCGATACCCATTTTGGCATATGTTCAGTTTCAGTTTAAACCAGACCGGGTGGGTCGTTTGGGGTTATTTGGGGGCATTTCTATACCTTTTTGGGTTTGGTATTTTTTAAAAACTGTGCTTATCTCTTATTAGACGTGTGGATGCGATGTTGAGGGTCCTGACCTTCGAATTGATACCTATTTTCGCAGATGTTCATTTTCTGTTTAAACCAGACCGGGTGGGTCATTTGGGGTTATTTCGGGGCACTTCTGCACTTCTGTGCTTTTTTCGGTTTTGGGATTTTCTAAAAAGTGTCCTTATCTTTTATTAGACGTGTGGATGCAATGTTGAGGGTCGTGACCTTCAAATCGATACCTATTTCGGCATATGTACATTTTCGGTTTAAACCTGACATGGTGGGTTGTTTGGGGTTATTTGGGGGCATTTCTGTACCTTTTTTTTTTTTTTTTGATAGGTAAGTGTGATTGTATTAAAGAAAAAAGAAGAATATACAATGAAGGCAGCCTTTACCCCAACCCCTTAGACAGGCCTAAGAGGAAAGGGAGGGCTCCAGAGACACCCCGAGGACGGGCCCTCGATAATACAGCCCAAAGAAAAAGGGAAAATACTCAAAATGAAGAGGCCCTGAAATAAGCTTTACAGTCCGCATCATTCTGGATCAACTCCACCAACTCTAGGGGAAACTCCGAGGGATTAAAGATAGATTCCCCATCCCCAGTATCAATGGCTGCTATGACGTCCGCTGGCTGGTTCATTTCCCTCCAAACATGCCTAATTTCTTTGCGATGTAACTGCTCACAAAGGGAAATAATACGACCCTTCAAGACCTGCATGGCCCATGGGCAGCCAACTTCACCATTTAAGATATCCACTGCAAGCTTGGAATCCGATCTAATAGAAACATGGTGAAGATCATTTTGAATCCACGAAATAATCCCCCTAAGGATAGCCAGGAGCTCCATGCCAAGAACCGAATTTTCCTCTCCCTTTCCAACATAGGCTAAAATGGCAGCCCCTTTAGCATCTCGAATGAGCCCTCCATATGAGGCTCTATCAGCTGTCAAGGACCCATCACAATGAAGGGCTGTCATGTGTGCGGGAGGCCTAAACCAAGCACAGGTTTTTTGAGTAATAACTTTCCAATCCACTCTAATACCCCAACTTTCTGCAAGGAATTGATTCCTAGGATTTTGGACAACTGAAATAGGGAGAGCAGCACACTTGGTCACAACATCAAACCTAATAGCTTCAATAATCTGATCATAGGACCGGGCCTTGCTTCTAAACAGCCTTGGGTTTCGCTCCCACCAAATGTGATGCACTGTAGCACAGAATGCCAATTTGGGAATAATATCCATCTTGTCAATAGCGCAGCCAACACCAGAAAGCCAGATAATTGCATTAAGGTTGGAAGGTCCCCCACCACTTTGTGAATAAAGAGAGCTAATCTTCCCCCAAATAATGCTGGGGAAGGAGCATTTAAAGAAAAGATACTCATGACTCTCCATACCTGCCCAACAAAAGACACAATTCGGCCCAACAGTAATGTTTCTCTTGATAAGCTGGTCTTTGGTGGGAAGGGCATTCATAAGACACCTCCAAGTAGTACAAGAATGTCTAGGAAAATTCCCAGCAAACCAAATATATTTATCCCAGCCCACTTTATTAGAAGCCCCTCTAATAGTGTTCCAAGCCGATTTGGTACTAAACAAGCCATTAGAGGTTTTCTTCCAAATATTGAGGTCATCTCCACCAATCAAGAGGGGAACATGAACTAAATCTCCCCAAGCACTAATCAGGTCAAAAGAACCGTAGGATCTAGGATGCCAATCCCCTTCTTGGATCAAATCCGAAACCCAAGCCATGCGTTGAGAACCCGCATCATATCTAATTCTGTCCCCATATTTATTGAGCAACGCCCCTTGAGGATGCCATTTATCAAGCCAAAGACGAGTTGAGTTTCCAGACCCAATAATATGGTGAATGTGGGGTTCAACCAAATCCCTATACTTTAGCACTTTACGCCAAACCCATGAGCAATTTTGAGGGGTTTTCACAGTCCAAATGGAATCATTCTTTAAATACCGAGAATAAACCCATCTAACCCAAAGACTGTCTTTCTTAGAAGCAATCCACCAGATTTGCTTTAGGATTCCGGCAGAATTCATATCAGAAATTCTCTGGATACCCAACCCCCCTTCATCTTTAGGTTTGCAAATATTATCCCAGGAGATATAATGTACCTTACGCTCCAAAGAAGGCCCGGTCCAAAGAAAGTTCACGAACATGGACTCCAGCTTCTGTTTTACTACACTTGGAAGGGCAAAGATACCCGACCAATAAATGTAGCAGCCTTGGAGGACCGAACTAAGGAGCTGCAAATGGCCAGCAAAGGATAGAAACCGAGCTTTCCAACCATCAAGGCGCCACCTCACCAGGTCAAGAATAGCGGAGCAATCTGCAATAGAAAGCTTGCGGGAAATTAGGGGAACACCAAGGTACCGAATGGGCAGCTTAGTGTCCACGAAATTCGTTAATTCCAAAAGTTGCAGTCTAGCCGTTTGGGTAAGGCCCCCTAAAATAATAGAGGACTTAGCTCTGTTGAGCTTCAACCCAGAATAGGTATGAAAGTCATCCAAAACCCCCAAACAGGACGAAATAGAATCCGAGGCAGCCTTCACAAATATCATCAAATCATCTGCAAAAATGAGATGTGAGAGGTGGGAACTCTTGCATCTAGGGAGGAGACTGATTCGACCTTCAACTTCCAACTTCCTCATCAAAGCAGAGAAGCCTTCCATAGCAATGGTGAACAGGTAAGGGGAGGGAGGATCTCCTTGCCTTATCCCCTTCCTACCTTTAAAATAACCTGTTGGGCTTCCATTCAGGAGAATCGAGAAGCAAGGAGTGTCAACACAAGCTTTCACCCAGCCCATGAATTTAGAGGGGAACCCCATTCTATCCATAATCTGAAAGAGATACTTCCGGCTTAGGGAATCATAGGCTTTATGCAAATCAATCTTTAGGACTGCCGTCGGACCTATCCCTTTTTGATCAATGCCCCTCACCACATCATGACAAACAAGGATATTATCCACAATGGAGCGGCCTTTAATAAAAGCAAACTGGTTGTCACTCACCACTTTCCCAACCACCCCTTGCAACCTATTTGATAAAAATTTTGTAATGATTTTATAGAATAGATTACAAAGGGCTATTGGTCTATACCCAGCAAAAGAGGTAACATCTTCGGTCTTGGGGATGAGACTGATAAATGTAGCATTGATAGAGTCGGGCAGAATTGACTTCGAAAAGAACCACTTAACCGCCAACGTAAGCTCCTCCCCAACAACCTCCCAAGAATGCTTAAAGAAAGCCGCTCCAAACCCATCTGGCCCCGGGGCTTTAGAATTCTTCATAGCGAACACCACCTCTCTAATTTCCTTATTAGAAACCTTCCCAATAAGGGATTCTTGTTGCACATAATCCAGCCCATATTGCAAGGGGACAGAATCAGGGAAAAAACCAATATCGTCTGCATTTGCTCCAAACAGGTTCATATAGAAAGTGACTGCCTCTTCTTTGATAAGGCTGGGCTCTTTAATGACGGCATCCCCTTTACCCTTGATCTCTAAAATATGATTTCTATTCTGCCTACCCACCATAGATTTGTGAAAAAAACTATTGTTTCCATCCCCTAACTGAATGCTTTTCACCCTCGACTTTTCCTTGAGGAACTTCTCTTCAGTGCTAAGAGCTTCCCAAAGTTTCTTTTTAGCTTCTAACTCCAGGATAACAAGGTCCGAGTCATTAGGGTGGGCAGCAAGGTTAATCTGAATTTGGTAAGTTTCAAATCAGCATTCTTAACTGCAAGGAAAACATCCCCAATACTGTCCTTATTCCACTTCTTTAGAGCAGCTTTCAAGTTTTTGAGACGGGCAGCATACCTGAGAATAGGGTTGAGCTTCATATTAACCTGGCAATCCCAGCCTTTTTTAACCACCTCATCAAAACCCTCTCTACCAATCCAGGCCTCAAAAAATCGGAATGGTTTTGGACCAAAGTTAACACTTTCCAGTATCGAAACCACATATGGGGAGTGATCCGATAACCCTGGTGGAAGAAAAGTGGCTTCCGAAGACCTAATAGCATCAATCCAACTCATATTAACGAGTACCCTGTCCAACTTACAGCAAACCCGAGAACTGTCTCCTTGTCTGTTGTTCCACGTAAACCTTTCTCCCTTCCATTTTAAGTCAACAAGCTCTGTGTTAAAGATGAAAGAATTAAAGTCATCAACCGCTTCTTGACGGATGGGATCCCCTCCAGCCTTTTCACTTTGATCATTAAAGTCCCCTACAACTGCCCAAGGACCTGAGATATTACTTGCAAAAGAACTGACATCCCTCCAAAGCTCCCTACGCTCCTCCATCGAATTCGAGGCATAAATGGCAGTACAAAAGAAATTGAGAGAGGTCCCAATGGTGGTCACTTTAGCATGGATAAATTGATCAGATTTTTGAACCTCCTCAACCTTAAACACAATAGTGTCCCAGCCTAACCAGATTCGGACAGTGGAGTCATCTGCACCATTATGAATGTACTTCCAGTTAGAAAGGAAAGGGTAAAAAACAGTAGCACAATTCTCCAACTTCACCTTGGTCTCAAGAAGAACAGCCAATTTAACATTATTGTCCTTAATTATCTTCTTAACTCCCCGTTTCTTTATAGGGGCATTCAAACCCCTGACATTCCAGGCGATGCAATTCATCTAGAAGATTGGGTTGTAGGCTCACTCCCACCCTTACTAGATCCTTCCATTCTCGATCCCGCACCTTCTTTCACAGGAACTCGCTGGGGTAAAAACTTAGTACCCCTTCCACTAGCCCGGCCCAAAAGAGAAGAACTAAAAGAATTAACAAAGCCCATACCTTTGCCTAAAGACCCGTGGCTTGAACGGTTCTCCGCAGCCTGCCGTTTCAGCCTATCAAAGTTAGCTGAGGGTTTGTTAGACCAATCTGCCCCTTTACCTTTCAAAGATAGCATAACATCACGCCCCTCATTCCCCTCCAAAGCAGTCCCATCCAAATCTGTAGCCAGGTCATCATTTTTCTTGTCTATAGTGGACAAACTTGTATTTGATTCCAAGGAATCAGCACTAGCCAACTCGTTACCAATTAAAGGAGCATCTGCCCCATTTATTTCTCCTTCTTCCATGCACAACGCACTAGGGGTCTTCTCAAAATGGCAATTTAAATTCAAATCCTGGGCAGCATCCCTTGATCGTTGATCTCCTTCACATAAGTCTCCATCGGATCTGCCTGGGTGGGGATCTTTAAGACCAACAAAGGAAGGACCATCCTTTCTTTCCATTCCTAAACTAGGAAGGATAGCTAAAGGCTTGGGCACCGAATCATCATCCACATTCTCTTCTCCCTCAAATAACTCATTGCCTAGCAAGATAGCACACGAGTCAGCATCCAACATCATATCATCCGGATTGTAAAGAACCTCCTCCGTAAGATTTTCCACCAAAGCAAAAGCGTTGGATTGGGAGATTTCCTTGGCTTTACCCTGACCTTCCAAAATTAACTCAGATTTTCTGGAATTCTTCTCACCAAAATTATTGTCTTGGCCCAAAGAATGAGTAGCCCCCTTCCCTTTATTTCTGCTCACATTTAAGGAACCGAAATTTGAATTTGAATTCGCAATCCCAGCCTGCCTGGTTGGCTGTCCAGCCTCAGCTCTGGCCAAAGAATCACCATCTTTTCCGGCAGCACCTTTCACCCGCCATTCTTGTTTAGAGCTCGAATTCTTCTGGTTAGGAATGCGGCTGCCAAACTTAACGTATCAACAAGGTGCCCAAAAACCCTGCAATGCTTGCACAAAGGAGGTTTCCAATCATAAACCACACGTTGATTGGAAGCAAAACCTTCGTCCCCATAAACTGGAATGGAAGAGGGGAGGTCATTGTCTGCAGACACTTCCACACACATGCGAGCATAGGAGAGCCTCTCCATTGATCTTGTCATCTTATCAGTCACAGTAGGCTTCCCAATAACACTCCCAATTGAACTAAGTGCCTCGGAAGACAGGAAATGAAAAGGAAGATTGGGAAGAGAAACCCAAATCGGGACAGAACATAAATCAACCCTTTCTAAACAAGCTTCCGGGCTCCATGGACGCAGAATCATCGGCCGTCGCTGCACATACCATGGCCCCCCTTCAAGAACTTTAACTTTATCATTCTCAAGGTTGAAACGGAAAATGAAAATACCACTTTCCAACAAATTTACATCGACATTGCCTAAAATTTTCCATTGTTTTAATAACATATCACGAGCAAAAGTAAAGCTTGGTCTGCCTCCAATAAAATGACCCATAAGGGTGTTTTTCCATCGTTCAAGGCCATTCTTAATCATCGAGTCCGGGCAATTGGCGACCATAGCCCCATTAACCTCCTCAGGTTCGACAAAAGAGAGCTTAAGCCCCTCACCAAGCAAAGAAGAAGAGGAAGAGGAGAAAAGGGCTGCCCAAGGGACCCCCACCTTCTTCTTGGAGCTCTCACCACGTGAAAAGCCTCCTCCTTGTTGTAGAAGACCTCCAAAACCAGAATCCTCCACCAACCGAGCACCCAAAGAGAGAGCATCACCACCCTCCACCTCAGCCTCACGCCCTACACCATCAATGTTGCCTACCAAGCCACCAACAGCAGGCCAAACACCAGCCGAACCACCAACTCCAGCCCCTCCAGAACCACCCTCACCCGAACCATTCCCTCTTCCCCCTTCAACCCTCTCTCCCGAACTTAGAAGAGGGAGAAGACCATTAGCCGAAGTTAATGGCCTAATAGTCATCACCAAGATCAAACTCCAAAAAACCCACTCTCAAAATCGCCAGAGCTTCTCTCACCCAGCTGAATCAATATCGATCAAACCCCGAGGATTCGAATCGATACCTTGTATGAATATTGCATCTTTTATCAATTTTCAAAGTCTTTGCAAGAATTTTAGAGATTGTTTGTCATATTTGCCATGCCTAGTTGAATTACTTGAATTATTTTTAGGTTTTTCTCTGTACCTCTTTTGGTTTGGTATTTTCTACAAACTGTCCTTATCTGTTATTAGACATGTGGATGCGATGTTGAGGGTCGTGACCTTCTAATTGATACCTATTTCGGCATATGTTCATTTTCGTTCAAAACCAGACTGGGTGGGTCAGTGTTAATTGGGGGCATTTTTGTACTTTACTGGGTATGGGATTTTCTAAAAAATGTCCTCATCTCTTATTAGACGTGTGGATGCAATGTTGAGGGTCGTGACCTTCGAATCGATACCTATTTCAGCATATGTACATTTTTAGTTTAAACCTGACATGGTGGTTTGTTTGGGGTTATTTGGGGGCATTTCTGTACCTTTTTTGGTTTGGTATTTTCTAAAAAGTGTCCTTATCTCTTATTAGACGTGAGGAGGAGATGTTGAGGATCGTGACATTCGAATCAATACCCATTTTGGCATATGTTCATTTTCAGTTTAAACCAGACTGGGTGGGTCATTTGAGGTTATTTGGGGGCATTTCTGAACCTTTTTGGGTTTGCTATTTTTTAAAAACTGTCCTTATCTCTTATTAGACGTGTGGATGCGATGTTGAGGGTTGTGACCTTCAAATTGATACCTATTTTGGCATGTGTTCATTTTCCGTTTAAACCAGACCGGGTGTGTCGTTTGGGGTTATTTGGGGCCATTTCAGTACTTTTTTGGGTTTGGTATTTGCTAAAAAGTGTCCTTATATCTTATTTGACATGTGGAGGAGATGTTAAGGGTCGTGACGTTCGAATCGATACCCATTTCGGCATATGTTCATTTTCAGTTTAAACCAGACCGGGTGGGTCGTTCAGGGTTATTTGGGGGCATTTCTGTACTTTTTTGGGTTTGGTATTTTTTGAAAACTGTCCTTATCTCTTATTAGACTTGTGGATGTAATGTTGAGGGTCGTGACCTTCGAATCGATACCTATTTTGGCATATGTTCATTTTCTGTTTAGACCAGACCGGGTGGGTCGTTTGGGGTTATTTGAGGCATTTCTATACTTTTTTGGGTCCGGTTTTTCTAAAAAGTGTCTTTATCTCTTATTAGACATGTAGATGCGATGTTGAGGGTCGTGACCTTCGAATCGATACCTATTTTGACAGCTGTTCAATTTCGGTTTAAACCAGACCGGGTGGGTCGTTTGGGGTTATTTGGGGCATTTCTGTACTTGTTTGGGTTTGGTATTTTCTAAAAAGTGTCTTTATCTCTTATTAGACGTGTTGATGCGATGTTGAGGGTTGTGACATTCGAATCGATACCTATTTTGACATATGTTCATTTTTTGTTAAACCAGACCGGGTGGGTCGTTCGGGGTTATTTGGGGGCATTTCTGTACTTTTTTGGGTTTGGTATCTCTAAAAAGTGTCCTTATCTCTTATTAGACGTGATGATGCAATCCTAAGGATCGTGACCTTCGAATCGATACCTATTTGGGCATATGTTCATTTTCGATTTCAACCTGACATGGTGGGTTGTTTGGGGTTATTTGGGCGCTTTTCTGTCCTTTTTTGGCTTTGGTATTTTCTAAAATGTGTCCTTATCCTCTTATTAGACGTGATGATGCGATCCTAAGGGTCGTGGCCTTTGAATCGATACCTATTTCGGCATATGTTCATTTTCGATTTCAACCTGACATGGTGGGTTGTATGGGGTTATTTGGGGGCATTTCTGTCCTTTTTTGGGTTTGGTATTTTTTAAAAATTGTCCTTATCTCTTATTAGACGTGTAAATGCGATTGAGGGTCATGAGCTTCGAATCAATACCTATTTCGACATATGTTCATTTTCGGTTTAAACCAGATCGGGTGTGTCGTTTGGGGTTATTTGGGGCATTTCTGTATTTTTTTGGGTTTGGTATTTTCTATAAAGTGTCTTTATCTCTTATTAGATGTGTAGATGCGATGTTGAGGATCGTGACTTTCGAATCGGTACCTATTTTGACATTTGTTCATTTTTGGTTAAACCAGACAGGGTGGGTCGTTCGGGGTTATTTCGGGGCATTTCTGTACTTTTTTGGGTTTGGTATCTCTAAAATTGTCCTTATCTCTCTTATTAGACGTGATGATGCGATCCTAAGGATCGTGACCTTCGAATCGATACCTATTTCAGCATATATTCATTTTCGATTTCAACCTGACATGGTGTGTTGTTAGGGGTTATTTGGGGGCATTTCTTTCCTTTTTTGGGTTTGGTATTTTCTAAAATGTGTCCTTATCTCTTATTAGACATGATGATACGATCCTAAGAACCGTGACCTTCGAATCGATACCTATTTCGGCATATGTTCATTTTCGATTTCAACCTGACATGGTGGGTTGTTTGGGGTTATTTGGGCGCATTTCTGCACTTTTTTGGTTTCGTATTTTCTAAAAGGTGTCCTTATCTCTTATTAGACGTGTGGATGCGATATTGAGGGTCCTAACCATCGAATCGATACCTATTTCGACATATGTTCATTTACGTTTTAAAGCAGACCGGTTGGGTAGTTTGGGGTTATTTGGGGGCATTTCTGTACTTTTATGGGTTCAGTATTTTCAAAAAAGTGTCTTTATCCCATATTAGATGTGTAGATGGGATGTTGAGGGTCATGACCTTCGAATCGATACCTATTTCGACACATGTTCATTTTCAGTTTAAACCAGACTGGGTGGGTCGTTTGGGGTTATTTGGGGGCATTTCTGTACTTTTTTGGTTTTGGTTTTTTTGAAAAACTGTCCTTATCCCGTATTAGACGTGTGGATGCGATGTTGCAGGTCGTGACCTTCTAATCGATACCTATGTTGGCATATGTTTATTTTTTGTTTAAACCAGACTAGGTGGGTCGTTTGGGGTTATTTTGGGGCACTTCTATACTTTTTTCGGGTTGAGATTTTCTAAAAAGTGTCCCTATCTCTTATTAGCCGTGTTGATGTTGTGGGTCGTGACCTTTGAATCGATACCTATTTCGGCATATGTACATTTTCGGTTTAAACCAGACCAGGTGGGTCGTTTGGGGTTATTTGGGGGCATTTCTGTACTTTTTTGGGTTTTGGATTTTCTAAAAAGTGTCCTTAACTCTTATTAGACATGTGGATGCAATGCTGAGGGTCGTGGCCTTCGAATTGATACCTATTTCGGCATATGTTCAATTTCGGTTTAAACCTGACATGGTGGGTTGTTTGGGGTTATTTGGGGGCATTTCTGTACTTTTTTGGGTTTTGGATTTTCTAAAAAGTGTCTTTAACTCTTACTAGACGTGTGGATGCAATGTTGATGGTCGTGGCCTTCAAATTGATACCTATTTCGGCATATGTTCAATTTCGGTTTAAACCTGACATGGTGGGTTGTTTGGGATTATTTGGGGGCATTTCTATACTTTTTTTGGTTTGGTATTTTCTAAAAGGTGTCCTTATTTCTTATTAGACATGTGGAGGAGATGTTGAGGGTCGTGACCTTCAAATCGATACCCATTTTGGCATATGTTCATTTTCAGTTTAAACCAGACTGGGTGGGCCATTTGGGTTATTTGGGGGCATTTCCGTATTTTTTTGGGTTTGGTATTTTCTAAGAAGTGTCTTTATCTCTTATTAGACGTGTAGATGCGATGTTGAGGGTCGTGACCATCGAATCGATACCTATTTCGGCATATGTTCATTTTTTGTTTAAACCTGACATGGTGGGTTGTTTGGGGTTATTTTGGGGGCATTTTCATACTTTTTGGGGTTTGGTATTTTCTAAAAAGTATCATTATCTCTCATTAGACGTGTGTAGGAGATGTTGAGGGTCGTGACCTTCGAATCGATACCCATTTCAGGATATGTTCATTTTCAGTTTAAACTAGACCGGGCGGGTCGTTTGGGGTTATTTGGGGGCATTTCTGTACTTTTTTGGCTTCGGTATTTTCTAAAAACTGTCCATATCCCTTATTAGACGTGTGGATGCGATGTTGCAGGTCGTGACCTTCTAATCGATACCTATTTTGGCATATATTTATTTTCTGTTTAAACCAGACTGGGTGGGTCGTTTGAGGTTATTTTGGGGCACTTCCGGACGTTTTTCGGGTTTGGGATTTTCTAAAAAGTGTCCTTATCTCTTATTAGAAGTGTGGAAGAAATATTGAGGGTCGTGACCTTCGACTCGATACCTATTTTGGTATATGTACATTTTCGGTTTAAACCTGACATGGTGGGTTGTTTGGGGTTATTTGGGGGCATTTCTGTACCTTTTTTGGTTTGGTATTTTCTACAAACTGTCCTTATCTCTTATTAGACGTGTGGATGCGATGTTGGGGGTCGTGACCTTCTAATTGATACCTATTTCGGCATATGTTCATTTTCGTTCAAACCAGATTTGGTGGGTCGTTTGGGGTTATTTGGAGACATTTCTCTACTTTTTTGGGTTTAGGATTTTCTAAAAAGTGTCCTTATCTCTTATTAGACGTGTGGATGCAATGTTGAGGGTCTCGACCTTCGAATCGATACCTATTTCGGCATATGTACATTTTCGGTTTAAACTTGACATGGTGGGTTGTTTGGGGTTATTTAGGGTCATTTCTGTACCTTTTTTGGTTTGTTATTTTCTAAAAAGTGTCCTTATCTCTTATTAGATGTGAGGAGGAGATGTTGAGGATCGTGACGTTCGAATCGATACCCATTTTGGCATATGTTCATTTTCAGTTTAAACCAGACCGGGTGGGTCGTTTAGGGTTATTTGGGGGCATTTCTGTACCTTTTTGGGTTTGGTATTTTTTAAAAACTGTCCTTATCTCTTATTAGACGTGTGGATGCGATGTTGAGGGTCACGACCTTCGAATCGATACCTATTTTGGTATATGTTCATTTTCTATTTAATCCAGACCGGGTGGGTCATTTGGGGTTATTTCGGGGCACTTCTGTGCTTATTTCGGTTTTGGGATTTTCTAAAAAGTGCCCTTATCTCTTATTAGACGTGTGGATGCAATGTTAAGGGTCGTGGCCTTCGAATCAATACCTATTTCGGCATATGTACATTTTCGGTTTAAACCAGACCGGGTGTGTCGTTTGGGGTTATTTGGGGGCATTTCGGTAGTTTTTTGGGTTTGGTATTTGCTAAAAAGTATCCTTATCTCTTATTTGACGTGTGTAGGAGATGTTGAGGGTCGTGACGTTTGAATCGATACCCATTTCGGCATATGTTCATTTTCAGTTTAAACCAGACCGGGTGGGTCGTTCAGAGTTATTTGGGGGCATTTCTGTACTTTTTTGGGTTTGGTATTTTTTAAAAACTGTCATTATCTCTTATTAGATGTGTGGATGCAATGTCAAGGGTCGTGACTTTCGAATCGATACCTATTTTGGCAAATGTTCATTTTCTATTTAAACCAGACCGGGTGGGTCGTTTAGGGTTATTTGGGGGCATTTCTGTACATTTTTGGGTCTGGTTTTTCTAAAAAGTGTCTTTATCTCTTATTAGGCGTGTTGATGCAATGTTGAGGGTCGTGACCTTCGAATCGATACCTATTTTGACATATATTCATTTTTGGTTTAAACCAGACCGGGTGGGTCGTTTGGGGTTATTTGGGGCATTTCTGTACTTATTTGGGTTTGGTATTTTCTAAAGAGTGTCTTTATCTCTTG
>NW_025317598.1:0-50933 GCF_018873765.1 Telopea speciosissima
GATTCAAAGGTCCCGACCCACAACATCGCATCCACACATCTAATAAGAGATTAGGACACTTTTTAGAAAATCCCAAACACAAAAAAGTGCAGAAATGCATCCAAATAACCCCAAACGACCCACCCAGATAGTTTTAAATCGAAAATAAACATATGTCGAAATGGGTGTCGATTCAAAGATCGCGACCCTCAACATCGCATCCACACGTCTAATAACAGATAAGGACACTTGTTAGAAAATCCCAAACCCAAAAAAGTATAGAAATGCCCCCAAATTAGCCCAAATGATACACCCGATTTGGTTTAAATCGAAAAAGAACATATGTCAAAATAGGTATCGATTCAGAGGTCACGACCCTCAACATTCGCATCCACATGTCTAATAAGAGATACAGACACTTTTTAGAAAATCCCAAACCCAAAAAAGTATAGAAATGCCCCCAAATAACACCAAACAACCCACCCGGTCTGGTTTAAACCGAAAATGAACATATGTCGAAATAGATATCGATTCAACGGTCACAACCCTCAACATCGCATCCACACGTCTAATAAGAGATAAGGACACTTTTTAGAAAATCCCAAACATAAAAAAGTGCAGAAATGCATCCAAATAACCCCAAACGACCCACCCAGATAGTTTTAAATCGAAAATAAACATATGTCGAAATGGGTGTCGATTCGAAGATCGCGACCCTCAACATCGCATCCACACGTCTAATAACAGATAAGGACACTTGTTAGAAAATCCCAAACCCAAAAAAGTATAGAAATGCCCCCAAATTAGCCCAAACGATACACCCGATTTGGTTTAAACCGAAAAAGAACATATGTCAAAATAGGTATCGATTCGGAGGTCACGACCCTCAACATTCGCATCCACAGGTCTAATAAGAGATACGGACACTTTTTATAAAATCCCAAACCCAAAAAAGTATAGAAATGCCCCCAAATAACAACAAACAACCCATCCGGTCTGGTTTAAACAAAAAATGAACATATGTCGAAATATGTATCGATTCGAAGGTCAGGACCCTCAACTTCGCATCCACACGTCTAATACGAGATAAGAACACTTTTTAGAAAATCTCAAACGTAAAAAAGTACATAAATGCCCCCAAATAACCCCAAATGACCCACCCAGATTATTTTAAACCGAAAATGAACATATGTCAAAATGGGTATCGATTCGTAGGTCGCGACTCTCAACATCGCATCCACACGTCTAATAAGAGATAAGGACACTTGTTTGAAAATCCCACACCCAAAAAAGTACAAAAATGCCCCCAAATTGTCCCAAACGATCCACCCGGTCTAGTTTAAACCAAAAAAGAACATATATAGAAATAGGTATCGATTCGAAGGTCACAACCCTCAACATCGCATCCACACGTCTAATAAGATATAAGGACACTTTTTAGAAAATCTCAAACCCAAAAAAGTACAGAAATGCCCCCAAATAACAAGAAACAACCCACCCGGTCTGGTTTAAATCGAAAATGAACATATGTCGAAATAGGTATCAATTCAGAAGTCACGACCCTGAACATCACATCCACACGTCTAATAAGAGATAACGACACTTTTTAGAAAGTTGCAAACCCAAAATAGTACAGAAATGCCCCCAACTAACCCCAAACGACCCATCGAATATGGTTTATAACGAAAATGAATGTACGTCAAAATGGATATCAATTCGAAGGTCATGACCCTCAACATTGCATCCACACGTCTAATAAGAGATAAGGACACTTTTTAGAAAATTCCAAACCCAAAAAAGTACTGAAATGCCCCCAAATAAGCCCAAACGATCCACCCGGTCTGGTTTAAACCGAAAATGAACATATGGCAAAATAGGTATCGATTCGAAGGTCACGACCCTCAACATTGCATCCACACGTCTAATAAGATATAAGGACACTTTTTAGAAAATCCCAAATGCAAAAAAGTACAAAAATGCCCCCAAATAACCCCAAATGACCCACCCAGATTGTTTTAAACAAAAAATGAACATATGTCAAAATGGGTATCGATTCGTAGGTCGCGACTCTCAATATCGCATCCACACGTCTAATAAGAGATAAGGACACTTGTTAGAAAATCCCACACCCAAAAAAGTACAGAAATGCCCCCAAATTTTCCCAAACGATCCACCCGGTCTAGTTTAAACCGAAAAAGAACACATTGAAATAGGATTCGATTCGAAGGTCACAACCCTCAACATCGCATCCACACATCTAATAAGAGATAAGGACACTTTTTAGAAAATCCCCAACCAAAAAAGTACAGAAATGCCCCCAAATAATAAGAAACAACCCACCCGGTCTGGTTTAAATTGAGAATGAACATATGCCGAAATAGGTACAAATTCAGAAGTCACGACCCTGAACATCGCATCCACACATCTAATAAGGGATAAGGACACTTTTTAGAAAGTTGTAAACCCAAAATAGTACAGAAATGCCCCCAACTAACCCCAAACGACCCATCGGATCTGGTTTATAATGAAAATGAATATATGTCAAAATGGATATCGATTCGAAGGTCATGACCCTCAACATCGCATCCACATGTCTAATAAGAGATAAGGACACTTGTTAGAAAATTCCAAACCCAAAAAAGTACAGAAATGCCCCCAAATAAGCCCAAACGATCCACCCGGTCTGGTTTAAACTGAAAATGAACATATGGCGAAATAGGTATCGATTCGAAGGTCACGACCCTCAACATTGCATCCACACATCTAATAAGGGATAAGGACACTTTTTAGAAAATCCCAAACCCAAAAAAGTATAGAAATGCCCCCAAATAACACCAAACAACCCACCCGGTCTGGTTTAAACCGAAAATGAATATATGTCGAAATAGGTATCGATTCAACGGTCACAACCCTCAACATCGCATCCACACGTCTAATAAGAGATAAGGACACTTTTTAGAAAATCCCAAACACAAAAAAGTGCAGAAATGCATCCAAATAACCCCAAACGACCCACCCAGATAGTTTTAAATCGAAAATAAACATATGTCGAAATGGGTGTCGATTCGAAGATCGCCACCCTCAACATCGCATCCACACGTCTAATAACAGATAAGGACACTTGTTAGAAAATCCCAAACCCAAAAAAGTATAGAAATGCCCCCAAATTAGCCCAAACGATACACCCGATTTGGTTTAAACCGAAAAAGAACATATGTCAAAATAGGTATCGATTCGGAGGTCATGACCCTCAACATTCGCATCCACAGGTCTAATAAGAGATACGGACACTTTTTATAAAATCCCAAACCCAAAAAAGTATAGAAATGCCCCCAAATAACAACAAACAACCCATCCGGTCTGGTTTAAACAAAAAATGAACATATGTCGAAATATGTATCGATTCGAAGGTCAGGACCCTCAACTTCGCATCCACACGTCTAATACGAGATAAGGACACTTTTTAGAAAATCTCAAACGTAAAAAAGTACATAAATGCCCCCAAATAACCCCAAATGACCCACCCAGATTATTTTAAACCGAAAATGAACATATGTCAAAATGGGTATCGATTCGTAGGTCGCGACTCTCAACATCGCATCCACACGTCTAATAAGAGATAAGGACACTTGTTAGAAAATCCCACACCCAAAAAAGTACAAAAATGCCCCCAAATTGTCCCAAACGATCCACCCGGTCTAGTTTAAACCAAAAAAGAACATATATAGAAATAGGTATCGATTCGAAGGTCACAACCCTCAACATCGCATCCACACGTCTAATAAGATATAAGGACACTTTTTAGAAAATCTCAAACCCAAAAAAGTACAGAAATGCCCCCAAATAACAAGAAACAACCCACCCGGTCTGGTTTAAATCGAAAATGAACATATGTCGAAATAGGTATCAATTCAGAAGTCACGACCCTGAACATCACATCCACACGTCTAATAAGAGATAACGACACTTTTTAGAAAGTTGCAAACCCAAAATAGTACAGAAATGCCCCCAACTAACCCCAAACGACCCATCGAATCTGGTTTATAACGAAAATGAATGTACGTCAAAATGGATATCAATTCGAAGGTCATGACCCTCAACATTGCATCCACACGTCTAATAAGAGATAAGGACACTTTTTAGAAAATTTCAAACCCAAAAAAGTACTGAAATGCCCCCAAATAAGCCCAAACGATCCACCCGGTCTGGTTTAAACCGAAAATGAACATATGGCAAAATAGGTATCGATTCGAAGGTCACGACCCTCAACATCGCATCCACACGTCTAATAAGATATAAGGACACTTTTTAGAAAATCCCAAATGCAAAAAAGTACAAAAATGCCCCCAAATAACCCCAAATGACCCACCCAGATTGTTTTAAACAAAAAATGAACATATGTCAAAATGGGTATCGATTCGTAGGTCGCGACTCTCAACATCGTATCCACACGTCTAATAAGTGATAAGGACACTTGTTAGAAAATCCCACACCCAAAAGAGTACAGAAATGCCCCCAAATTTTCCCAAACGATCCACCCGGTCTAGTCTAAACCGAAAAAGAACACATTGAAATAGGATTCGATTCGAAGGTCACAACCCTCAACATCGCATCCACACATCTAATAAGAGATAAGGACACTTTTTAGAAAATCCCCAACCCAAAAAAGTACAGAAATGCCCCCAAATAATAAGAAACAACCCACCCGGTCTGGTTTAAATTGAGAATGAACATATGTCGAAATAGGTACCAATTCAGAAGTCACGACCCTGAACATCGCATCCACACATCTAATAAGGGATAAGGACACTTTTTAGAAAGTTGTAAACCCAAAATAGTACAGAAATGCCCCCAACTAACCCCAAACGACCCATCGGATCTGGTTTATAATGAAAATGAATATATGTCAAAATAGATATCGATTCGAAGGTCATGACCCTCAACATCGCATCCACATGTCTAATAAGAGATAAGGACACTTGTTAGAAAATTCCAAACCCAAAAAAGTACAGAAATGCCCCCAAATAAGCCCAAACGATCCACCCGGTCTGGTTTAAACTGAAAATGAACATATGGCGAAATAGGTATCGATTCGAAGGTCACGACCCTCAACATTGCATCCACACATCTAATAAGGGATAAGGACACTTTTTAGAAAATCCCAAACCCAAAAAAGTATAGAAATGCCCCCAAATAACACCAAACAACCCTCCCGGTCTAGTTTAAATCGAAAATGAACATATGTCGAAATAGTTATCGATTCAAAGGTCCCGACCCTCAACATCGCATCCACACGTCTAATAAGAGATAAGGACACTTTTTAGAAAATCTCAAACACAAAAAAGTGCAGAAATGCATCCAAATAACCCCAAACGACCCACCCAGATAGTTTTAAATCGAAAATAAACATATGTCAAAATGGGTGTCGATTCGAAGATCGCGACCCTCAACATCGCATCCACACGTCTAATAACAGATAAGGACACTTGTTAGAAAATCCCAAACCCAAAAAAGTATAGAAATGCCCCCAAATTAGCCCAAACGATACACCCGATTTGGTTTAAATCGAAAAAGAACATATGTCAAAATAGGTATCGATTCGGAGGTCACGACCCTCAACATTCGCATCCACATGTCTAATAAGGGATACGGACACTTTTTAGAAAATCCCAAACCCAAAAAAGTATAGAAATGCCCCCAAATAACACCAAACAACCCACCCGATCTGGTTTAAACCGAAAATGAACATATGTCAAAATAGTTATCGATTCAAAGGTCCCGACCCACAACATCGCATCCACACGTCTAATAAGAGATAAGGACACTTTTTAGAAAATCCCAAACACAAAAAAGTGCAGAAATGCATCCAAATAACCCCAAACGACCCACCCAGATAGTTCTAAATCGAAAATAAACATATGTCGAAATGGGTGTCGATTCGAAGATCGCGACCCTCAACATCGCATCCACACGTCTAATAACAGATAAGGACACTTGTTAGAAAATCCCAAACCCGAAAAAGTATAGAAATGCCCCCAA
Source organism: Telopea speciosissima (assembly GCF_018873765.1). Classification (NCBI taxonomy): domain Eukaryota; kingdom Viridiplantae; phylum Streptophyta; class Magnoliopsida; order Proteales; family Proteaceae; genus Telopea; species Telopea speciosissima. The sequence continues at coordinate 6,019 of NW_025317598.1, forward strand.
ATTAGCCCAAACGATACACCCGATTTGGTTTAAATCGAAAAAGAACATATGTCAAAATAGGTATCGATTCGGAGGTCACGACCCTCAACATTCGCATCCACATGTCTAATAAGAGATACGGACACTTTTTAGAAAATCCCAAACCCAAAAAAGTATAGAAATACCCCCAAATAACACCAAACAACTCACCCGATCTGGTTTAAACCGAAAATGAACATATGTCGAAATAGTTATCGATTCAAAGGTCCCGACCCACAACATCGCATCCACACGTCTAATAAGAGATAAGGACACTTTTTAGAAAATCCCAAACACAAAAAAGTGCAGAAATGCATCCAAATAACCCCAAACGTCCCACCCAGATAGTTCTAAATCGAAAATAAACATATGTCGAAATGGGTGTCGATTCGAAGATCGCGACCCTCAACATCGCATCCACACGTCTAATAACAGATAAGGACACTTGTTAGAAAATCCCAAACCCAAAAAAGTATAGAAATGACCCCAAATTAGCCCAAACGATACACCCGATTTGGTTTAAACCGAAAAAGAACATATGTCAAAATAGGTATCGATTCGGAGGTCACGACCCTCAACATTCGCATCCACAGGTCTAATAAGAGATACGGACACTTTTTAGAAAATCCCAAACCCAAAAAAGTATAGAAATGCCCCCAAATAACACCAAACAACCCACCCGATCTGGTTTAAACCGAAAATGAACATATGTCGAAATAGTTATCGATTCAAAGGTCCCGACCCACAACATCGCATCCACACGTCTAATAAGAGATAAGGACACTTTTTAGAAAATCCCAAACACAAAAAAGTGCAGAAATGCATCCAAATAACCCCAAACGACCCACCCAGATAGTTCTAAATCGAAAATAAACATATGTCGAAATGGGTGTCGATTCGAAGATCGCGACCCTCAACATCGCATCCACACGTCTAATAACAGATAAGGACACTTGTTAGAAAATCCCAAACCCAAAAAAGTATAGAAATGCCCCCAAATTAGCCCAAACGATACACCCGATTTGGTTTAAACCGAAAAAGAACATATGTCAAAATAGGTATCGATTCGGAGGTCACGACCCTCAACATTCGCATCCACAGGTCTAATAAGAGATACGGACACTTTTTAGAAAATCCCAAACCCAAAAAAGTATAGAAATGCCCCCCAAATAACACCAAACAACCCATCCGGTCTGGTTTAAACAAAAAATGAACATATGTCGAAATATGTATCGATTCGAAAGTCATGACCCTCAACTTCGCATCCACACGTCTAATAAGAGATAAGGACACTTTTTAGAAAATCTCAAACGTAAAAAAGTACATAAATGCCCCCAAATAACCCCAAATGACCCACCCAGATTATTTTAAACCGAAAATGAACATATGTCAAAATGGGTATCGATTCGTAGGTCGCGACTCTCAACATCGCATCCACACGTCTAATAAGAGATAAGGACACTTGTTAGAAAATCCCACACCCAAAAAAGTACAGAAATGCCCCCCAAATTGTCCCAAACGATCCACCCGGTCTAGTTTAAACCAAAAAAGAACATATATAGAAATAGGTATCGATTCGAAGGGCACAACCCTCAACATCGCATCCACACGTCTAATAAGAGATAAGGACACTTTTTAGAAAATCCCAAACCCAAAAAAGTACAGAAATGCCCCCAAATAACAAGAAAAAACCCACCCGGTCTGGTTTAAATCGAAAATGAACATATGTCGAAATAGGTATCAATTCAGAAGTCACGACCCTGAACATCACATCCACACGTCTAATAAGAGATAACGACACTTTTTAGAAAGTTGCAAACCCAAAATAGTACAGAAATGCCCCCAACTAACCCCAAACGACCCATCGAATCTGGTTTATAACGAAAATGAATGTACGTCAAAATGGATATCAATTCGAAGGTCATGACCCTCAACATTGCATCCGCACGTCTAATAAGAGATAAGGACACTTTTTAGAAAATTCCAAACCCAAAAAAGTACTGAAATGCCCCCAAATAAGCCCAAACGATCCACCCGGTCTGGTTTAAACCGAAAATGAACATATGGCCAAATAGGTATCGATTCGAAGGTCACGACCCTCAACATCGCATCCACACGTCTAATAAGATATAAGGACACTTTTTAGAAAATCCCAAATGCAAAAAAGTACAAAAATGCCCCCAAATAACCCCAAATGACCCACCCAGATTGTTTTAAACAAAAAATGAACATATGTCAAAATGGGTATCGATTCGTAGGTCGCGACTCTCAACATCGCATCCACACGTTTAATAAGAGATAAGGACACTTGTTAGAAAATCCCACACCCAAAAAAGTACAGAAATGCCCCCAAATTTTCCCAAACGATCCACCCGGTCTAGTTTAAACCGAAAAAGAACACATTGAAATAGGATTCGATTCGAAGGTCACAACCCTCAACATCGCATCCACACATCTAATAAGAGATAAGGACACTTTTTAGAAAATCCCCAACCCAAAAAAGTACAGAAATGCCCCCAAATAATAAGAAACAACCCACCCGGTCTGGTTTAAATTGAGAATGAACATATGTCGAAATAGGTATCAATTCAGAAGTCACGACCCTGAACATCGCATCCACACATCTAATAAGGGATAAGGACACTTTTTAGAAAGTTGTAAACCCAAAATAGTACAAAAATGCCCCCAACTAACCCCAAACGACCCATCGGATCTGGTTTATAATGAAAATGAATATATGTCAAAATGGATATCGATTCGAAGGTCATGACCCTCAACATCGCATCCACATGTCTAATAAGAGATAAGGACACTTGTTAGAAAATTCCAAACCCAAAAAAGTACAGAAATGCCCCCAAATAAGCCCAAACGATCCACCCGGTCTGGTTTAAACGAAAATGAACATATGGCGAAATAGGTATCGATTCGAAGGTCACGACCCTCAACATTGCATCCACACATCTAATAAGGGATAAGGACACTTTTTAGAAATTCCCAAACCCAAAAAAGTATAGAAATGCCCCCAAATAACACCAAACAACCCTCCCGGTCTGGTTTAAACCGAAAATGAACATATGTCGAAATAGTTATCGATTCAAAGGTCCCGACCCTCAACATCGCATCCACACGTCTAATAAGAGATAAGGACACTTTTTAGAAAATCCCAAACACAAAAAAGTGCAGAAATGCATCCAAATAACCCCAAACGACCCACCCAGATAGTTTTAAATCGAAAATAAACATATGTCAAAATGGGTGTCGATTCGAAGATCGCGACCCTCAACATCGCATCCACACGTCTAATAACAGATAAGGACACTTGTTAGAAAATCCCAAACCCAAAAAAGTATAGAAATGCCCCCAAATTAGCCCAAACGATACACCCGATTTGGTTTAAATCGAAAAAGAACATATGTCAAAATAGGTATCGATTCGGAGGTCACGACCCTCAACATTCGCATCCACATGTCTAATAAGAGATACGGACACTTTTTAGAAAATTCCAAACCCAAAAAAGTATAGAAATGCCCCCAAATAACACCAAACAACCCACCCGATCTGGTTTAAACCGAAAATGAACATATGTCAAAATAGTTATCGATTCAAAGGTCCCGACCCACAACATCGCATCCACACGTCTAATAAGAGATCAGGACACTTTTTAGAAAATCTCAAACACAAAAAAATGCAGAAATGCATCCAAATAACCCCAAACGACCCACCCAGATAGTTTTAAATCGAAAATAAACATATGTCGAAATGGGTGTCGATTCGAAGATCGCGACCCTCAACATCGCATCCACACGTCTAATAACAGATAAGGACACTTGTTAGAAAATCCCAAACCCAAAAAAGTATAGAAATGCCCCCAAATTAGCCCAAACGATACACCCGATTTGGTGTAAATCGAAAAAGAACATATGTCAAAATAGGTATCGATTCGGAGGTCACAACCCTCAACATTCGCATCCAAATGTCTAATAAGAGATACGGACACTTTTTAGAAAATCCCAAACCCAAAAAAGTATAGAAATGCCCCCAAATAACACCAAACAACCCACCCGGTCTGGTTTAAACCGAAAATGAACATATGTCGAAATAGGTATCGATTCAAAGGTCACGACCCTCAACATCGCATCCACACGTCTAATAAGAGATAAGGACACTTTTTAGAAAATCCCAAACACAAAAAAGTGCAGAAATGCATCCAAATAACCCCAAACGACCCACCCAGATAGTTTTAAATCGAAAATAAACATATGTCGAAATGGGTGTCGATTCGAAGATCGCGACCCTCAACATCGCATCCACACGTCTAATAACAGATAAGGACACTTGTTAGAAAATCCCAAACCCAAAAAAGTATAGAAATGCCCCCAAATTAGCCCAAACGATACACCCGATTTGGTTTAAACCGAAAAAGAACATATGTCAAAATAGGTATCGATTCGGAGGTCACGACCCTCAACATTCGCATCCACAGGTCTAATAAGAGATACGGACACTTTTTAGAAAATCCCAAACCCAAAAAAGTATAGAAATGCCCCCAAATAACACCAAACAACCCATCCGGTCTGGTTTAAACAAAAAATGAACATATGTCGAAATATGTATCGATTCGAAGGTCATGACCCTCAACTTCGCATCCACACGTCTAATAAGAGATAAGGACACTTTTTAGAAAATCTCAAACGTAAAAAAGTACATAAATGCCCCCAAATAACCCCAAATGACCCACCCAGATTATTTTAAACCGAAAATGAACATATGTCAAAATGGGTATCGATTCGTAGGTCGCGACTCTCAACATCGCATCCACACGTCTAATAAGAGATAAGGACACTAGTTAGAAAATCCCACACCCAAAAAAGTACAGAAATGCCCCCAAATTGTCCCAAACGATCCACCCGGTCTAGTTTAAACCAAAAAAGAACATATATAGAAATAGGTATCGATTCGAAGGTCACAACCCTCAACATCGCATCCACACGTCTAATAAGAGATAAGGACACTTTTTAGAAAATCCCAAACCCAAAAAAGTACAGAAATGCCCCCAAATAACAAGAAAAAACCCACCCGGTCTGGTTTAAATCGAAAATGAACATATGTCGAAATAGGTATCAATTCAGAAGTCACGACCCTGAACATCACATCCACACGTCTAATAAGAGATAACGACACTTTTTAGAAAGTTGCAAACCCAAAATAGTACAGAAATGCCCCCAACTAACCCCAAACGACCCATCGAATCTGGTTTATAACGAAAATGAATGTATGTCAAAATGGATATCAATTCGAAGGTCATGACCCTCAACATTGCATCCACACGTCTAATAAGAGATAAGGACACTTTTTAGAAAATTCCAAACCCAAAAAAGTACAGAAATGCCCCCAAATAAGCCCAAACGATCCACCCGGTCTGGTTTAAACCGAAAATGAACATATGGCAAAATAGGTATCGATTCGAAGGTCACGACCCTCAACATCGCATCCACACGTCTAATAAGATATAAGGACACTTTTTAGAAAATCCCAAACGCAAAAAAGTACAAAAATGCCCCCCAAATAACCCCAAATGACCCACCCAGATTGTTTTAAACAAAAAATGAACATATGTCAAAATGGGTATCGATTCATAGGTCGCGACTCTCGACATCGCATCCACACGTCTAATAAGAGATAAGGACACTTGTTAGAAAATCCCACACCCAAAAAAGTACAGAAATGCCCCCAAATTTTCCCAAACGATCCACCCGGTCTAGTTTAAACCGAAAAAGAACACATATTGAAATAGGATTCGATTCAAAGGTCCCGACCCTCAACATCGCATCCACACATCTAATAAGAGATAAGGACACTTTTTAGAAAATCCCAAACCCAAAAAAGTACAGAAATGCGCCCAAATAATAAGAAACAACCCACCCGGTCTGGTTTAAATTGAGAATGAACATATGTCGAAATAGGTATCAATTCAGAAGTCACAACCCTGAACATCGCATCCACACATCTAATAAGAGATAAGGACACTTTTTAGAAAGTTGTAAACCCAAAATAGTACAGAAATGCCCCCAACTAACCCCAAACGACCCATCGGATCTGGTTTATAACGAAAACGAATATATGTCAAAATGGATATCGATTCGAAGGTCATGACCCTCAACATCGCATCCACATGTCTAATAAGAGATAAGGACACTTGTTAGAAAATTCCAAACCCAAAAAAGTACAGAAATGCCCCCAAATAAGCCCAAACGATCCACCCAGTCTGGTTTAAAGCGAAAATGAACATATGGCGAAATAGGTATCGATTCGAAGGTCACGACCCTCAACATTGCATCCACACATCTAATAAGGGATAAGGACACTTTTTAGAAAATCCCAAACCCAAAAAAGTATAGAAATACCCCCAAATAACACCAAACAACCCTCCCGGTCTGGTTTAAACCGAAAATGAACATATGTCGAAATAGTTATCGATTCAAAGGTCCCGACCCTCAACATCGCATCCACACATCTAATAAGAGATAAGGACACTTTTTAGAAAATCCCAAACACAAAAAAGTGCAGAAGTACATCCAAATAACCCCAAACGACCCACCCAGATAGTTTTAAATCGAAAATAAACATATGTCGAAATGGGAGTCGATTCGAAGATCGCGACCCTCAACATCGCATCCACACGTCTAATAACAGATAAGGACACTTGTTAGAAAATCCCAAACCCAAAAAAAGTATAGAAATGCCCCCAAATTAGCCCAAACGATACACCCGATTTGGTTTAAATCGAAAAAGAACATATGTCAAAATAGGTATCGATTCGGAGGTCACGACCCTCAACATTCGCATCCACATGTCTAATAAGAGATACGGACACTTTTTAGAAAATCCCAAACCCAAAAAAGTATAGAAATGCCCCCAAATAACACCAAACAACCCACCCGGTCTGGTTTAAACCGAAAATGAACATATGTCGAAATAGGTATCGATTCAAAGGTCACGACCCTCAACATCGCATCCACACGTCTAATAAGAGATAAGGACACTTTTTAGAAAATCCCAAACACAAAAAAGTGCAGAAATGCATCCAAATAACCCCAAACGACCCACCCAGATAGTTTTAAACCGAAAATAAACATATGTCGAAATGGGTGTCGATTCGAAGATTGCGACCCTCAACATCGCATCCACACGTCTAATAACAGATAAGGACACTTGTTAGAAAATCCCAAACCCAAAAAAGTATAGAAATGCCCCCAAATTAGCCCAAACGATACACCCGATTTGGTTTAAATCGAAAAAGAACATATGTCAAAATAGGTATCGATTCGGAGGTCATGACCCTCAACATTCGCATCCGCAGGTCTAATAAGAGATACGGACACTTTTTAGAAAATCCCAAACCCAAAAAAGTATAGAAATGCCCCCAAATAACACCAAACAACCCATACGGTCTGGTTTAAACAAAAAATGAATATATGTCGAAATATGTATCGATTCGAAGGTCATGACCCTCAACTTCGCATCCACACGTCTAATACGAGATAAGGACACTTTTTAGAAAATCTCAAACGTAAAAAAGTACATAAATGCCCCCAAATAACCCCAAATGACCCACCCAGATTATTTTAAACCGAAAATGAACATATGTCAAAATGGGTATCGATTCGTAGGTCACGACTCTCAACATCGCATCCACACGTCTAATAAGAGATAAGGACACTTGTTAGAAAATCCCACACCCAAAAAAGTACAGAAATGCCCCCCAAATTGTCCCAAACGATCCACCCGGTCTAGTTTAAACCAAAAAAGAACATATATAGAAATAGGTATCGATTCGAAGGTCACAACCCTCAACATCGCATCCACACGTCTAATAAGAGATAAGGACACTTTTTAGAAAATCCCAAACCCAAAAAAGTACGAAATGCCCCCAAATAACAAGAAAAAACCCACCCGGCTGGTTTAAATCGAAAATGAACATATGTCGAAATAGGTATCAATTCAGAAGTCACGACCCTGAACATCACATCCACACGTCTAATAAGAGATAACGACACTTTTTAGAAAGTTGCAAACCCAAAATAGTACAGAAATGCCCCCAACTAACCCCAAACGACCCATCGAATCTGGTTTATAACGAAAATGAATGTATGTCAAAATGGATATCAATTCGAAGGTCATGACCCTCAACATTGCATCCACACGTCTAATAAGAGATAAGGACACTTTTTAGAAAATTCCAAACCCAAAAAAGTACAGAAATGCCCCCAAATAAGCCCAAACGATCCACCCGGTCTGGTTTAAACCGAAAATGAACATATGGCAAAATAGGTATCGATTCGAAGGTCACGACCCTCAACATCGCATCCACACGTCTAATAAGATATAAGGACACTTTTTAGAAAATCCCAAATGCAAAAAAGTACAAAAATGCCCCCAAATAACCCCAAATGACCCACCCAGATTGTTTTAAACAAAAAATGAACATATGTCAAAATGGGTATCGATTCGTAGGTCACGACTCTCAACATCGCATCCACACGTCTAATAAGAGATAAGGACACTTGTTAGAAAATCCCACACCCAAAAAAGTACAGAAATGCCCCCAAATTGTCCCAAACGATCCACCCGGTCTAGTTTAAACCAAAAAAGAACATATATAGAAATAGGTATCGATTCGAAGGTCACAACCCTCAACATCGTATCCACACGTCTAATAAGAGATAAGGACACTTTTTAGAAAATCCCAAACCCAAAAAAGTACAGAAATGCCCCCAAATAACAAGAAAAAACCCACCCGGTCTGGTTTAAATCGAAAATGAACATATGTCGAAATAGGTATCAATTCAGAAGTCACGACCCTGAACATCACATCCACACGTCTAATAAGAGATAACGACACTTTTTAGAAAGTTGCAAACCCAAAATAGTACAGAAATGCCCCCAACTAACCCCAAACGACCCATCGAATCTGGTTTATAACGAAAATGAATGTATGTCAAAATGGATATCAATTCGAAGGTCATGACCCTCAACATTGCATCCACACGTCTAATAAGAGATAAGGACACTTTTTAGAAAATTCCAAACCCAAAAAGTACAGAAATGCCCCCAAATAAGCCCAAACGATCCACCCGGTCTGGTTTAAACCGAAAATGAACATATGGCAAAATAGGTATCGATTCGAAGGTCACGACCCTCAACATCGCATCCACACGTCTAATAAGATATAAGGACACTTTTTAGAAAATCCCAAACGCAAAAAAGTACAAAAATGCCCCCAAATAACCCCAAATGACCCACCCATTGTTTTAAACAAAAAATGAACATATGTCAAAATGGGTATCGATTCGTAGGTCGCGACTCTCGACATCGCATCCACACGTCTAATAAGAGATAAGGACACTTGTTAGAAAATCCCACACCAAAAAAAGTACAGAAATGCCCCCAAATTTTCCCAAACGATCCACCCTGTCTAGTTTAAACCGAAAAAGAACACATATTGAAATAGGATTCGATTCAAAGGTCCCGACCCTCAACATCGCATCCACACATCTAATAAGAGATAAGGACACTTTTTAGAAAATCCCAAACCCAAAAAAGTACAGAAATGCGCCCAAATAATAAGAAACAACCCACCCGGTCTGGTTTAAATTGAGAATGAACATATGTCGAAATAGGTATCAATTCAGAAGTCACGACCCTGAACATCGCATCCACACATCTAATAAGAGATAAGGACACTTTTTAGAAAGTTGTAAACCCAAAATAGTACAGAAATGCCCCCCAACTAACCCCAAACGACCCATCGGATCTGGTTTATAACGAAAACGAATATATGTCAAAATGGATATCGATTCGAAGGTCATGACCCTCAACATCGCATCCACATGTCTAATAAGAGATAAGGACACTTGTTAGAAAATTCCAAACCCAAAAAAAGTACAGAAATGCCCCCAAATAAGCCCAAACGATCCACCCACTGGTTTAAAGCGAAAATGAACATATGGCGAAATAGGTATCGATTCGAAGGTCACGACCCTCAACATTGCATCCACACATCTAATAAGGGATAAGGACACTTTTTAGAAAATCCCAAACCCAAAAAAGTATAGAAATACCCCCAAATAACACCAAACAACCCTCCCGGTCTGGTTTAAACCGAAAATGAACATATGTCGAAATAGTTATCGATTCAAAGGTCCCGACCCTCAACATCGCATCCACACATCTAATAAGAGATAAGGACACTTTTAGAAAATCCCAAACACAAAAAAGTGCAGAAGTACATCCAAATAACCCCAAACGACCCACCCAGATAGTTTTAAATCGAAAATAAACATATGTCGAAATGGGTGTCGATTCGAAGATCGCATCCACACGTCTAATAACAGATAAGGACACTTGTTAGAAAATCCCAAACCCAAAAAAGTATAGAAATGCCCCCAAATTAGCCCAAACGATACACCCGATTTGGTTTAAATCGAAAAAGAACATATGTCAAAATAGGTATCGATTCGGAGGTCACGACCCTCAACATTCGCATCCACATGTCTAATAAGAGATACGAACACTTTTTAGAAAATCCCAAACCCAAAAAAGTATAGAAATGCCCCCAAATAACACCAAACAACCCACCCGGTCTGGTTTAAACCGAAAATGAACATATGTCGAAATAGGTATCGATTCAAAGGTCACGACCCTCAACATCGCATCCACACGTCTAATAAGAGATAAGGACACTTTTTAGAAAATCCCAAACACAAAAAAATGCAGAAATGCATCCAAATAACCCCAAACGACCCACCCAGATAGTTTTAAATCGAAAATAAACATATGTCGAAATGGGTGTCGATTCGAAGATTACGACCCTCAACATCGCATCCACACGTCTAATAACAGATAAGGACACTTGTTAGAAAATCCCAAACCCAAAAAAATATAGAAATGCCCCCAAATTAGCCCAAACGATTCACCCGATTTGGTTTAAACAGAAAAAGAACATATGTCAAAATAGGTATCGATTCGGAGGTCACGACCCTCAACATTCACATCCACAGGTCTAATAAGAGATACGGACACTTTTTAGAAAATCCCAAACCCAAAAAAGTATAGAAATGCCCCCAAATAACACCAAACAACCCACCCGGTCTGGTTTAAACCGAAAATGAACATATGGCAAAATAGGTATCGATTCGAAGGTCACGACCCTCAACATCGCATCCACACGTCTAATAAGATATAAGGACACTTTTTAGAAAATCCCAAACGCAAAAAAAGTACAAAAATGCCCCCAAATAACCCCAAAAGACCCACATTGTTTTAAACAAAAAATGAACATATGTCAAAATGGGTATTGATTCGTAGGTCGCGACTCTCGACATCGCATCCACACGTCTAATAAGAGATAAGGACACTTGTTAGAAAATCCCACACCCAAAAAAGTACAGAAATGCCCCCAAATTTTCCCAAACGATCCACCCGGTCTAGTTTAAACCGAAAAAGAACACATATTGAAATAGGATTCGATTCGAAGGTCACAACCCTCAACATCGCATCCACACATCTAATAAGAGATAAGGACACCTTTTAGAAAATCCCAAACCCAAAAAAGTACAGAAATGCGCCCAAATAATAAGAAACAACCCACCCGGTCTGGTTTAAATTGAGAATGAACATATGTCGAAATAGGTATCAATTCAGAAGACACGACCCTGAACATCGCATCCACACATCTAATAAGAGATAAGGACACTTTTTAGAAAGTTGTAAACCCAAAATAGTATAGAAATGCCCCCAACTAACCCCAAACGACCCATCGGATCTGGTTTATAACGAAAACGAATATATGTCAAAATGGATATCGATTCGAAGGTCAGGACCCTCAACATCGCATCCACATGTCTAATAAGAGATAAGGACACTTGTTAGAAAATTCCAAACCCAAAAAAGTACAGAAATGCCCCCAAATAAGCCCAAACGATCCACCCAGTCTGGTTTAAACTGAAAATGAACATATGGCGAAATAGGTATCGATTCGAAGGTCACGACCCTCAACATTGCATCCACACATCTAATAAGGGATAAGGACACTTTTTAGAAAATCCCAAACCCAAAAAAGTATAGAAATACCCCCAAATAACACCAAACAACCCTCCCGGTCTGGTTTAAACCGAAAATGAACATATGTCGAAATAGTTATCGATTCAAAGGTCCCGACCCTCAACATCGCATCCACACATCTAATAAGAGATAAGGACACTTTTTAGAAAATCCCAAACACAAAAAAGTGCAGAAGTACATCCAAATAACCCCAAACGACCCACCCAGATAGTTTTAAATCGAAAATAAACATATGTCGAAATGGGTGTCGATTCGAAGATCGCGACCCTCAACATCGCATCCACACGTCTAATAACAGATAAGGACACTTGTTAGAAAATCCCAAACCCAAAAAAGTATAGAAATGCCCCCAAATTAGCCCAAACGATACACCCGATTTGGTTTAAATCGAAAAAGAACATATGTCAAAATAGGTATCGATTCGGAGGTCACGACCCTCAACATTCGCATCCACATGTCTAATAAGAGATACGGACACTTTTTAGAAAATCCCAAACCCAAAAAAGTATAGAAATGCCCCCCAAATAACACCAAACAACCCACCCGGTCTGGTTTAAACCGAAAATGAACATATGTCGAAATAGGTATCGATTCAAAGGTCACGACCCTCAACATCGCATCCACACGTCTAATAAGAGATAAGGACACTTTTTAGAAAATCCCAAACACAAAAAAGTGCAGAAATGCATCCAAATAACCCCAAACGACCCACCCAGATAGTTTTAAATCGAAAATAAACATATGTCGAAATGGGTGTCGATTCGAAGATTGCGACCCTCAACATCGCATCCACACGTCTAATAACAGATAAGGACACTTGTTAGAAAATCCCAAACCCAAAAAAGTATAGAAATGCCCCCAAATTAGCCCAAACGATACACCCGATTTGGTTTAAATCGAAAAAGAACATATGTCAAAATAGGTATCGATTCGGAGGTCATGACCCTCAACATTCGCATCCACAGGTCTAATAAGAGATACGGACACTTTTTAGAAAATCCCAAACCCAAAAAAGTATAGAAATGCCCCCAAATAACACCAAACAACCCATACGGTCTGGTTTAAACAAAAAATGAATATATGTCGAAATATGTATCGATTCGAAGGTCATGACCCTCAACTTCGCATCCACACGTCTAATACGAGATAAGGACACTTTTTAGAAAATCTCAAACGTAAAAAAGTACATAAATGCCCCCAAATAACCCCAAATGACCCACCCAGATTATTTTAAACCGAAAATGAACATATGTCAAAATGGGTATCGATTCGTAGGTCACGACTCTCAACATCGCATCCACACGTCTAATAAGAGATAAGGACACTTGTTAGAAAATCCCACACCCAAAAAAGTACAGAAATGCCCCCAAATTGTCCCAAACGATCCACCCGGTCTAGTTTAAACCAAAAAAGAACATATATAGAAATAGGTATCGATTCGAAGGTCACAACCCTCAACTTCGCATCCACACGTCTAATAAGAGATAAGGACACTTTTAGAAAATCCCAAACCCAAAAAAGTACGAAATGCCCCCAAATAACAAGAAAAAACCCACCGGTCTGGTTTAAATCGAAAATGAACATATGTCGAAATAGGTATCAATTCGAAGTCACGACCCGAACATCACATCCACACGTCTAATAAGAGATAACGACACTTTTTAGAAAGTTGCAAACCCAAAATAGTACAGAAATGCCCCCAACTAACCCCAAACGACCCATCGAATCGGTTTATAACGAAAATGAATGTATGTCAAAATGGATATCAATTCGAAGGTCATGACCCTCAACATTGCATCCACACGTCTAATAAGAGATAAGGACACTTTTTAGAAAATTCCAAACCCAAAAAGTACGAAATGCCCCCAAATAAGCCCAAACGATCCACCCGGTCTGGTTTAAACCGAAAATGAACATATGGCAAAATAGGTATCGATTCGAAGGTCACGACCCTCAACATCGCATCCACACGTCTAATAAGATATAAGGACACTTTTTAGAAAATCCCAAACGCAAAAAAAGTACAAAAATGCCCCCAAATAACCCCAAATGACCCACCCAGATTGTTTTAAACAAAAAATGAACATATGTCAAAATGGGTATCGATTCGTAGGTCGCGACTCTCGACATCGCATCCACACGTCTAATAAGAGATAAGGACACTTGTTAGAAAATCCCACACCAAAAAAAGTACAGAAATGCCCCCAAATTTTCCCAAACGATCCACCCTGTCTAGTTTAAACCGAAAAAGAACACATATTGAAATAGGATTCGATTCAAAGGTCCCGACCCTCAACATCGCATCCACACATCTAATAAGAGATAAGGACACTTTTTAGAAAATCCCAAACCCAAAAAAGTACAGAAATGCGCCCAAATAATAAGAAACAACCCACCCGGTCTGGTTTAAATTGAGAATGAACATATGTCGAAATAGGTATCAATTCAGAAGTCACGACCCTGAACATCGCATCCACACATCTAATAAGAGATAAGGACACTTTTTAGAAAGTTGTAAACCCAAAATAGTACAGAAATGCCCCCAACTAACCCCAAACGACCCATCGGATCTGGTTTATAACGAAAACGAATATATGTCAAAATGGATATCGATTCGAAGGTCATGACCCTCAACATCGCATCCACATGTCTAATAAGAGATAAGGACACTTGTTAGAAAATTCCAAACCCAAAAAAGTACAGAAATGCCCCCAAATAAGCCCAAACGATCCACCCAGTCTGGTTTAAACTGAAAATGAACATATGGCGAAATAGGTATCGATTCGAAGGTCACGACCCTCAACATTGCATCCACACATCTAATAAGGGATAAGGACACTTTTTAGAAAATCCCAAACCCAAAAAAGTATAGAAATACCCCCAAATAACACCAAACAACCCTCCCGGTCTGGTTTAAACCGAAAATGAACATATGTCGAAATAGTTATCGATTCAAAGGTCCCGACCCTCAACATCGCATCCACACATCTAATAAGAGATAAGGACACTTTTAGAAAATCCCAAACACAAAAAAGTGCAGAAGTACATCCAAATAACCCCAAACGACCCACCCAGATAGTTTTAAATCGAAAATAAACATATGTCGAAATGGGTGTCGATTCGAAGATCGCGACCCTCAACATCGCATCCACACGTCTAATAACAGATAAGGACACTTGTTAGAAAATCCCAAACCCAAAAAAGTATAGAAATGCCCCCAAATTAGCCCAAACGATACACCCGATTTGGTTTAAATCGAAAAAGAACATATGTCAAAATAGGTATCGATTCGGAGGTCACGACCCTCAACATTCGCATCCACATGTCTAATAAGAGATACGAACACTTTTTAGAAAATCCCAAACCCAAAAAAAGTATAGAAATGCCCCCAAATAACACCAAACAACCCACCCGGTCTGGTTTAAACCGAAAATGAACATATGTCGAAATAGGTATCGATTCAAAGGTCACGACCCTCAACATCGCATCCACACGTCTAATAAGAGATAAGGACACTTTTTAGAAAATCCCAAACACAAAAAAATGCAGAAATGCATCCAAATAACCCCAAACGACCCACCCAGATAGTTTTAAATCGAAAATAAACATATGTCGAAATGGGTGTCGATTCGAAGATTGCGACCCTCAACATCGCATCCACACGTCTAATAACAGATAAGGACACTTGTTAGAAAATCCCAAACCCAAAAAAATATAGAAATGCCCCCAAATTAGCCCAAACGATTCACCCGATTTGGTTTAAACAGAAAAAGAACATATGTCAAAATAGGTATCGATTCGGAGGTCACGACCCTCAACATTCACATCCACAGGTCTAATAAGAGATACGGACACTTTTTAGAAAATCCCAAACCCAAAAAAGTATAGAAATGCCCCCAAATAACACCAAACAACCCACCTGGCCTGTTTTAACCGAAAATGAACATATGGCAAAATAGGTATCGATTCGAAGGTCACGACCCTCAACATCGCATCCACACGTCTAATAAGATATAAGGACACTTTTTAGAAAATCCCAAACGCAAAAAAGTACAAAAATGCCCCCAAATAACCCCAAATGACCCACCCAGATTGTTTTAAACAAAAAATGAACATATGTCAAAATGGGTATTGATTCGTAGGTCGCGACTCTCGACATCGCATCCACACGTCTAATAAGAGATAAGGACACTTGTTAGAAAATCCCACACCCAAAAAAGTACAGAAATGCCCCCAAATTTTCCCAAACGATCCACCCGGTCTAGTTTAAACCGAAAAAGAACACATATTGAAATAGGATTCGATTCGAAGGTCACAACCCTCAACATCGCATCCACACATCTAATAAGAGATAAGGACACCTTTTAGAAAATCCCAAACCCAAAAAAGTACAGAAATGCGCCCAAATAATAAGAAACAACCCACCCGGTCTGGTTTAAATTGAGAATGAACATATGTCGAAATAGGTATCAATTCAGAAGACACGACCCTGAACATCGCATCCACACATCTAATAAGAGATAAGGACACTTTTTAGAAAGTTGTAAACCCAAAATAGTATAGAAATGCCCCCAACTAACCCCAAACGACCCATCGGATCTGGTTTATAACGAAAACGAATATATGTCAAAATGGATATCGATTCGAAGGTCATGACCCTCAACATCGCATCCACATGTCTAATAAGAGATAAGGACACTTGTTAGAAAATTCCAAACCCAAAAAAGTACAGAAATGCCCCCAAATAAGCCCAAACGATCCACCCATCTGGTTTAAACGAAAATGAACATATGGCGAAATAGGTATCGATTCGAAGGTCACGACCCTCAACATTGCATCCACACATCTAATAAGGGATAAGGACACTTTTTAGAAAATCCCAAACCCAAAAAAGTATAGAAATACCCCCAAATAACACCAAACAACCCTCCCGGTCTGGTTTAAACCGAAAATGAACATATGTCGAAATAGTTATCGATTCAAAGGTCCCGACCCTCAACATCGCATCCACACATCTAATAAGAGATAAGGACACTTTTTAGAAAATCCCAAACACAAAAAGTGCGAAGTACATCCAAATAACCCCAAACGACCCACCCGGATAGTTTTAAATCGAAAATAAACATATGTCGAAATGGGTGTCGATTCGAAGATCGCGACCCTCAACATCGCATCCACACGTCTAATAACAGATAAGGACACTTGTTAGAAAATCCCAAACCCAAAAAAGTATAGAAATGCCCCCAAATTAGCCCAAACGATACACCCGATTTGGTTTAAATCGAAAAAGAACATATGTCAAAATAGGTATCGATTCGGAGGTCACGACCCTCAACATTCGCATCCACATGTCTAATAAGAGATACGGACACTTTTTAGAAAATCCCAAACCCAAAAAAGTATAGAAATGCCCCCAAATAACACCAAACAACCCACCCGGTCTGGTTTAAACCGAAAATGAACATATGTCGAAATAGGTATCGATTCAAAGGTCACGACCCTCAACATCGCATCCACACGTCTAATAAGAGATAAGGACACTTTTTAGAAAATCCCAAACACAAAAAGTGCAGAAATGCATCCAAATAACCCCAAACGACCCACCCGGATAGTTTTAAATCGAAAATAAACATATGTCGAAATGGGTGTCGATTCAAGATTGCGACCCTCAACATCGCATCCACACGTCTAATAACAGATAAGGACACTTGTTAGAAAATCCCAAACCCAAAAAAGTATAGAAATGCCCCCAAATTAGCCCAAACGATACACCCGATTTGGTTTAAATCGAAAAAGAACATATGTCAAAATAGGTATCGATTCGGAGGTCATGACCCTCAACATTCGCATCCGCAGGTCTAATAAGAGATACGGACACTTTTTAGAAAATCCCAAACCCAAAAAAGTATAGAAATGCCCCCAAATAACACCAAACAACCCATACGGTCTGGTTTAAACAAAAAATGAATATATGTCGAAATATGTATCGATTCGAAGGTCATGACCCTCAACTTCGCATCCACACGTCTAATACGAGATAAGGACACTTTTTAGAAAATCTCAAACGTAAAAAAGTACATAAATGCCCCCAAATAACCCCAAATGACCCACCCAGATTATTTTAAACCGAAAATGAACATATGTCAAAATGGGTATCGATTCGTAGGTCACGACTCTCAACATCGCATCCACACGTCTAATAAGAGATAAGGACACTTGTTAGAAAATCCCACACCCAAAAAAGTACAGAAATGCCCCCAAATTGTCCCAAACGATCCACCCGGTCTAGTTTAAACCAAAAAAGAACATATATAGAAATAGGTATCGATTCGAAGGTCACAACCCTCAACATCGCATCCACACGTCTAATAAGAGATAAGGACACTTTTTAGAAAATCCCAAACCCAAAAAAGTACAGAAATGCCCCCAAATAACAAGAAAAAACCCACCCGGTCTGGTTTAAATCGAAAATGAACATATGTCGAAATAGGTATCAATTCAGAAGTCACGACCCTGAACATCACATCCACACGTCTAATAAGAGATAACGACACTTTTAGAAAGTTGCAAACCCAAAATAGTACAGAAATGCCCCCAACTAACCCCAAACGACCCATCGAATCGGTTTATAACGAAAATGAATGTATGTCAAAATGGATATCAATTCGAAGGTCATGACCCTCAACATTGCATCCACACGTCTAATAAGAGATAAGGACACTTTTTAGAAAATTCCAAACCCAAAAAGTACGAAATGCCCCCAAATAAGCCCAAACGATCCACCCGGTCTGGTTTAAACCGAAAATGAACATATGGCAAAATAGGTATCGATTCGAAGGTCACGACCCTCAACATCGCATCCACACGTCTAATAAGATATAAGGACACTTTTAGAAAATCCCAAACGCAAAAAGTACAAAAATGCCCCCAAATAACCCCAAATGACCCACCCAGATTGTTTTAAACAAAAAATGAACATATGTCAAAATGGGTATCGATTCGTAGGTCGCGACTCTCGACATCGCATCCACACGTCTAATAAGAGATAAGGACACTTGTTAGAAAATCCCACACCAAAAAAAGTACAGAAATGCCCCCAAATTTTCCCAAACGATCCACCCTGTCTAGTTTAAACCGAAAAAGAACACATATTGAAATAGGATTCGATTCAAAGGTCCCGACCCTCAACATCGCATCCACACATCTAATAAGAGATAAGGACACTTTTAGAAAATCCCAAACCCAAAAAAAGTACGAAATGCGCCCAAATAATAAGAAACAACCCACCCGGTCTGGTTTAAATTGAGAATGAACATATGTCGAAATAGGTATCAATCCGAAGTCACGACCCTGAACATCGCATCCACACATCTAATAAGAGATAAG
Source organism: Telopea speciosissima (assembly GCF_018873765.1). NCBI lineage: Eukaryota > Viridiplantae > Streptophyta > Magnoliopsida > Proteales > Proteaceae > Telopea > Telopea speciosissima. The sequence continues at coordinate 25,546 of NW_025317598.1, forward strand.
GACACTTTTTAGAAAGTTGTAAACCCAAAATAGTACAGAAATGCCCCCAACTAACCCCAAACGACCCATCGGATCGGTTTATAACGAAAACGAATATATGTCAAAATGGATATCGATTCGAAGGTCATGACCCTCAACATCGCATCCACATGTCTAATAAGAGATAAGGACACTTGTTAGAAAATTCCAAACCCAAAAAAGTACAGAAATGCCCCCAAATAAGCCCAAACGATCCACCCAGTCTGGTTTAAACTGAAAATGAACATATGGCGAAATAGGTATCGATTCGAAGGTCACGACCCTCAACATTGCATCCACACATCTAATAAGGGATAAGGACACTTTTTAGAAAATCCCAAACCCAAAAAAGTATAGAAATACCCCCAAATAACACCAAACAACCCTCCCGGTCTGGTTTAAACCGAAAATGAACATATGTCGAAATAGTTATCGATTCAAAGGTCCCGACCCTCAACATCGCATCCACACATCTAATAAGAGATAAGGACACTTTTAGAAAATCCCAAACACAAAAAAGTGCAGAAGTACATCCAAATAACCCCAAACGACCCACCCAGATAGTTTTAAATCGAAAATAAACATATGTCGAAATGGGTGTCGATTCGAAGATCGCGACCCTCAACATCGCATCCACACGTCTAATAACAGATAAGGACACTTGTTAGAAAATCCCAAACCCAAAAAAGTATAGAAATGCCCCCAAATTAGCCCAAACGATACACCCGATTTGGTTTAAATCGAAAAAGAACATATGTCAAAATAGGTATCGATTCGGAGGTCACGACCCTCAACATTCGCATCCACATGTCTAATAAGAGATACGAACACTTTTTAGAAAATCCCAAACCCAAAAAAGTATAGAAATGCCCCCAAATAACACCAAACAACCCACCTGGCCTGGTTTAAACAAAAAATGAACATATGTCGAAATAGGTATCGATTCGAAGGTCACGACCCTCAACATCGCATCCACACGTCTAATAAGAGATAAGGACACTTTTTAGAAAATCCCAAACACAAAAAAATGCAGAAATGCATCCAAATAACCCCAAACGACCCACCCAGATAGTTTTAAATCAAAAATAAACATATGTCGAAATGGGTGTCGATTCGAAGATTGCGACCCTCAACATCGCATCCACACGTCTAATAACAGATAAGGACACTTGTTAGAAAATCCCAAACCCAAAAAAATATAGAAATGCCCCCAAATTAGCCCAAACGATTCACCCGATTTGGTTTAAGCAGAAAAAGAACATATGTCAAAATAGGTATCGATTCGGAGGTCACGACCCTCAACATTCACATCCACAGGTCTAATAAGAGATACGGACACTTTTTAGAAAATCCCAAACCCAAAAAAGTATAGAAATGCCCCCAAATAACACCAAACAACCCACCCGGTCTGGTTTAAACCGAAAATGAACATATGGCAAAATAGGTATCGATTCGAAGGTCACGACCCTCAACATCGCATCCACACGTCTAATAAGATATAAGGACACTTTTTAGAAAATCCCAAACCAAAAAAAGTACAAAAATGCCCCCAAATAACCCCAAATGACCCACCCAGATTGTTTTAAACAAAAAATGAACATATGTCAAAATGGGTATTGATTCGTAGGTCGCGACTCTCGACATCGCATCCACACGTCTAATAAGAGATAAGGACACTTGTTAGAAAATCCCACACCCAAAAAAGTACGAAATGCCCCCCAAATTTTCCCAAACGATCCACCCGGTCTAGTTTAAACCGAAAAAGAACACATATTGAAATAGGATTCGATTCGAAGGTCACAACCCTCAACATCGCATCCACACATCTAATAAGAGATAAGGACACCTTTTAGAAAATCCCAAACCCAAAAAAAGTACAGAAATGCGCCCAAATAATAAGAAACAACCCACCCGGTCTGGTTTAAATTGAGAATGAACATATGTCGAAATAGGTATCAATTCAGAAGACACGACCCTGAACATCGCATCCACACATCTAATAAGAGATAAGGACACTTTTTAGAAAGTTGTAAACCCAAAATAGTATAGAAATGCCCCCAACTAACCCCAAACGACCCATCGGATCTGGTTTATAACGAAACGAATATATGTCAAAATGGATATCGATTCGAAGGTCATGACCCTCAACATCGCATCCACATGTCTAATAAGAGATAAGGACACTTGTTAGAAAATTCCAAACCCAAAAAAGTACAGAAATGCCCCCAAATAAGCCCAAACGATCCACCCAGTCTGGTTTAAACTGAAAATGAACATATGGCGAAATAGGTATCGATTCGAAGGTCACGACCCTCAACATTGCATCCACACATCTAATAAGGGATAAGGACACTTTTTAGAAAATCCCAAACCCAAAAAAAGTATAGAAATACCCCCAAATAACACCAAACAACCCTCCCGGTCTGGTTTAAACCGAAAATGAACATATGTCGAAATAGTTATCGATTCAAAGGTCCCGACCCTCAACATCGCATCCACACATCTAATAAGAGATAAGGACACTTTTTAGAAAATCCCAAACACAAAAAAGTGCAGAAGTACATCCAAATAACCCCAAACGACCCACCCAGATAGTTTTAAATCGAAAATAAACATATGTCGAAATGGGTGTCGATTCGAAGATCGCGACCCTCAACATCGCATCCACACGTCTAATAGAGATAAGGACACTTGTTAGAAAATCCCAAACCCAAAAAAGTATAGAAATGCCCCCAAATTAGCCCAAACGATACACCGATTTGGTTTAAATCGAAAAAGAACATATGTCAAAATAGGTATCGATTCGGAGGTCACGACCCTCAACATTCGCATCCACATGTCTAATAAGAGATACGGACACTTTTTAGAAAATCCCAAACCCAAAAAAGTATAGAAATGCCCCCAAATAACACCAAACAACCCACCCGGTCTGGTTTAAACCGAAAATGAACATATGTCGAAATAGGTATCGATTCAAAGGTCACGACCCTCAACATCGCATCCACACGTCTAATAAGAGATAAGGACACTTTTTAGAAAATCCCAAACACAAAAAAGTGCAGAAATGCATCCAAATAACCCCAAACGACCCACCCAGATAGTTTTAAATCGAAAATAAACATATGTCGAAATGGGTGTCGATTCGAAGATTGCGACCCTCAACATCGCATCCACACGTCTAATAACAGATAAGGACACTTGTTAGAAAATCCCAAACCCAAAAAAGTATAGAAATGCCCCCAAATTAGCCCAAACGATACACCCGATTTGGTTTAAATCGAAAAAGAACATATGTCAAAATAGGTATCGATTCGGAGGTCATGACCCTCAACATTCGCATCCACAGGTCTAATAAGAGATACGGACACTTTTTAGAAAATCCCAAACCCAAAAAAGTATAGAAATGCCCCCAAATAACACCAAACAACCCATACGGTCTGGTTTAAACAAAAAATGAATATATGTCGAAATATGTATCGATTCGAAGGTCATGACCCTCAACTTCGCATCCACACGTCTAATACGAGATAAGGACACTTTTTAGAAAATCTCAAACGTAAAAAAGTACATAAATGCCCCCAAATAACCCCAAATGACCCACCCAGATTATTTTAAACCGAAAATGAACATATGTCAAAATGGGTATCGATTCGTAGGTCACGACTCTCAACATCGCATCCACACGTCTAATAAGAGATAAGGACACTTGTTAGAAAATCCCACACCCAAAAAAGTACAGAAATGCCCCCAAATTGTCCCAAACGATCCACCCGGTCTAGTTTAAACCAAAAAAGAACATATATAGAAATAGGTATCGATTCGAAGGTCACAACCCTCAACATCGCATCCACACGTCTAATAAGAGATAAGGACACTTTTTAGAAAATCCCAAACCCAAAAAAGTACAGAAATGCCCCCAAATAACAAGAAAAAACCCACCCGGTCTGGTTTAAATCGAAAATGAACATATGTCGAAATAGGTATCAATTCAGAAGTCACGACCCTGAACATCACATCCACACGTCTAATAAGAGATAACGACACTTTTTAGAAAGTTGCAAACCCAAAATAGTACAGAAATGCCCCCAACTAACCCCAAACGACCCATCGAATCTGGTTTATAACGAAAATGAATGTATGTCAAAATGGATATCAATTCGAAGGTCATGACCCTCAACATTGCATCCACACGTCTAATAAGAGATAAGGACACTTTTTAGAAAATTCCAAACCCAAAAAGTACAGAAATGCCCCCAAATAAGCCCAAACGATCCACCCGGTCTGGTTTAAACCGAAAATGAACATATGGCAAAATAGGTATCGATTCGAAGGTCACGACCCTCAACATCGCATCCACACGTCTAATAAGATATAAGGACACTTTTTAGAAAATCCCAAACGCAAAAAAGTACAAAAATGCCCCCAAATAACCCCAAATGACCCACCCAGATTGTTTTAAACAAAAAATGAACATATGTCAAAATGGGTATCGATTCGTAGGTCGCGACTCTCGACATCGCATCCACACGTCTAATAAGAGATAAGGACACTTGTTAGAAAATCCCACACCAAAAAAAGTACAGAAATGCCCCCAAATTTTCCCAAACGATCCACCCTGTCTAGTTTAAACCGAAAAAGAACACATATTGAAATAGGATTCGATTCAAAGGTCCCGACCCTCAACATCGCATCCACACATCTAATAAGAGATAAGGACACTTTTTAGAAAATCCCAAACCCAAAAAAGTACAGAAATGCGCCCAAATAATAAGAAACAACCCACCCGGTCTGGTTTAAATTGAGAATGAACATATGTCGAAATAGGTATCAATCCAGAAGTCACGACCCTGAACATCGCATCCACACATCTAATAAGAGATAAGGACACTTTTTAGAAAGTTGTAAACCCAAAATAGTACAGAAATGCCCCCAACTAACCCCAAACGACCCATCGGATCTGGTTTATAACGAAAACGAATATATGTCAAAATGGATATCGATTCGAAGGTCATGACCCTCAACATCGCATCCACATGTCTAATAAGAGATAAGGACACTTGTTAGAAAATTCCAAACCCAAAAAAGTACAGAAATGCCCCCAAATAAGCCCAAACGATCCACCCAGTCTGGTTTAAACTGAAAATGAACATATGGCGAAATAGGTATCGATTCGAAGGTCACGACCCTCAACATTGCATCCACACATCTAATAAGGGATAAGGACACTTTTTAGAAAATCCCAAACCCAAAAAAGTATAGAAATACCCCCAAATAACACCAAACAACCCTCCCGGTCTGGTTTAAACCGAAATTGAACATATGTCGAAATAGTTATCGATTCAAAGGTCCGGACCCTCAACATCGCATCCACACATCTAATAAGAGATAAGGACACTTTTAGAAAATCCCAAACACAAAAAAGTGCAGAAGTACATCCAAATAACCCCAAACGACCCACCCAGATAGTTTTAAATCGAAAATAAACATATGTCGAAATGGGTGTCGATTCGAAGATCGCGACCCTCAACATCGCATCCACACGTCTAATAACAGATAAGGACACTTGTTAGAAAATCCCAAACCCAAAAAAGTATAGAAATGCCCCCAAATTAGCCCAAACGATACACCCGATTTGGTTTAAATCGAAAAAGAACATATGTCAAAATAGGTATCGATTCGGAGGTCACGACCCTCAACATTCGCATCCACATGTCTAATAAGAGATACGAACACTTTTTAGAAAATCCCAAACCCAAAAAAGTATAGAAATGCCCCCAAATAACACCAAACAACCCACCCGGTCTGGTTTAAACCGAAAATGAACATATGTCGAAATAGGTATCGATTCAAAGGTCACGACCCTCAACATCGCATCCACACGTCTAATAAGAGATAAGGACACTTTTTAGAAAATCCCAAACACAAAAAAATGCAGAAATGCATCCAAATAACCCCAAACGACCCACCCAGATAGTTTTAAATCAAAAATAAACATATGTCGAAATGGGTGTCGATTCGAAGATTGCGACCCTCAACATCGCATCCACACGTCTAATAACAGATAAGGACACTTGTTAGAAAATCCCAAACCCAAAAAAATATAGAAATGCCCCCAAATTAGCCCAAACGATTCACCCGATTTGGTTTAAACAGAAAAAGAACATATGTCAAAATAGGTATCGATTCGGAGGTCACGACCCTCAACATTCACATCCACAGGTCTAATAAGAGATACGGACACTTTTTAGAAAATCCCAAACCCAAAAAAGTATAGAAATGCCCCCAAATAACACCAAACAACCCACCCGGTCTGGTTTAAACCGAAAATGAACATATGGCAAAATAGGTATCGATTCGAAGGTCACGACCCTCAACATCGCATCCACACGTCTAATAAGATATAAGGACACTTTTTAGAAAATCCCAAACGCAAAAAAGTACAAAAATGCCCCCAAATAACCCCAAATGACCCACCCAGATTGTTTTAAACAAAAAATGAACATATGTCAAAATGGGTATTGATTCGTAGGTCGCGACTCTCGACATCGCATCCACACGTCTAATAAGAGATAAGGACACTTGTTAGAAAATCCCACACCCAAAAAAGTACAGAAATGCCCCCAAATTTTCCCCAACGATCCACCCGGTCTAGTTTAAACCGAAAAAGAACACATATTGAAATAGGATTCGATTCGAAGGTCACAACCCTCAACATCGCATCCACACATCTAATAAGAGATAAGGACACCTTTTAGAAAATCCCAAACCCAAAAAAGTACAGAAATGCGCCCAAATAATAAGAAACAACCCACCGGTCTGGTTTAAATTGAGAATGAACATATGTCGAAATAGGTATCAATTGAAGACACGACCCGAACATCGCATCCACACATCTAATAAGAGATAAGGACACTTTTTAGAAAGTTGTAAACCCAAAATAGTATAGAAATGCCCCCAACTAACCCCAAACGACCCATCGGATCTGGTTTATAACGAAAACGAATATATGTCAAAATGGATATCGATTCGAAGGTCATGACCCTCAACATCGCATCCACATGTCTAATAAGAGATAAGGACACTTGTTAGAAAATTCCAAACCCAAAAAAGTACAGAAATGCCCCCAAATAAGCCCAAACGATCCACCCAGTCTGGTTTAAACCGAAAATGAACATATGGCGAAATAGGTATCGATTCGAAGGTCACGACCCTCAACATTGCATCCACACATCTAATAAGGGATAAGGACACTTTTTAGAAAATCCCAAACCCAAAAAAGTATAGAAATACCCCCAAATAACACCAAACAACCCTCCCGGTCTGGTTTAAACCGAAAATGAACATATGTCGAAATAGTTATCGATTCAAAGGTCCCGACCCTCAACATCGCATCCACACATCTAATAAGAGATAAGGACACTTTTTAGAAAATCCCAAACACAAAAAAGTGCAGAAGTACATCCAAATAACCCCAAACGACCCACCCAGATAGTTTTAAATCGAAAATAAACATATGTCGAAATGGGTGTCGATTCGAAGATCGCGACCCTCAACATCGCATCCACACGTCTAATAACAGATAAGGACACTTGTTAGAAAATCCCAAACCCAAAAAAGTATAGAAATGCCCCCAAATTAGCCCAAACGATACACCCGATTTGGTTTAAATCGAAAAAGAACATATGTCAAAATAGGTATCGATTCGGAGGTCACGACCCTCAACATTCGCATCCACATGTCTAATAAGAGATACGGACACTTTTTAGAAAATCCCAAACCCAAAAAAGTATAGAAATGCCCCCAAATAACACCAAACAACCCATACGGTCTGGTTTAAACAAAAAATGAATATATGTCGAAATATGTATCGATTCGAAGGTCATGACCCTCAACTTCGCATCCACACGTCTAATACGAGATAAGGACACTTTTTAGAAAATCTCAAACGTAAAAAAGTACATAAATGCCCCCAAATAACCCCAAATGACCCACCCAGATTATTTTAAACCGAAAATGAACATATGTCAAAATGGGTATCGATTCGTAGGTCACGACTCTCAACATCGCATCCACACGTCTAATAAGAGATAAGGACACTTGTTAGAAAATCCCACACCCAAAAAAGTACAGAAATGCCCCCAAATTGTCCCAAACGATCCACCCGGTCTAGTTTAAACCAAAAAAGAACATATATAGAAATAGGTATCGATTCGAAGGTCACAACCCTCAACATCGCATCCACACGTCTAATAAGAGATAAGGACACTTTTTAGAAAATCCCAAACCAAAAAAAGTACAGAAATGCCCCCAAATAACAAGAAAAAACCCACCCGGTCTGGTTTAAATCGAAAATGAACATATGTCGAAATAGGTATCAATTCAGAAGTCACGACCCTGAACATCACATCCACACGTCTAATAAGAGATAACGACACTTTTTAGAAAGTTGCAAACCCAAAATAGTACAGAAATGCCCCCAACTAACCCCAAACGACCCATCGAATCTGGTTTATAACGAAAATGAATGTATGTCAAAATGGATATCAATTCGAAGGTCATGACCCTCAACATTGCATCCACACGTCTAATAAGAGATAAGGACACTTTTTAGAAAATTCCAAACCCAAAAAGTACAGAAATGCCCCCAAATAAGCCCAAACGATCCACCCGGTCTGGTTTAAACCGAAAATGAACATATGGCAAAATAGGTATCGATTCGAAGGTCACGACCCTCAACATCGCATCCACACGTCTAATAAGATATAAGGACACTTTTTAGAAAATCCCAAACGCAAAAAAGTACAAAAATGCCCCCAAATAACCCCAAATGACCCACCCAGATTGTTTTAAACAAAAAATGAACATATGTCAAAATGGGTATCGATTCGTAGGTCGCGACTCTCGACATCGCATCCACACGTCTAATAAGAGATAAGGACACTTGTTAGAAAATCCCACACCAAAAAAAGTACAGAAATGCCCCCAAATTTTCCCAAACGATCCACCCTGTCTAGTTTAAACCGAAAAAGAACACATATTGAAATAGGATTCGATTCAAAGGTCCCGACCCTCAACATCGCATCCACACATCTAATAAGAGATAAGGACACTTTTTAGAAAATCCCAAACCCAAAAAAGTACAGAAATGCGCCCAAATAATAAGAAACAACCCACCCGGTCTGGTTTAAATTGAGAATGAACATATGTCGAAATAGGTATCAATTCGAAGTCACGACCACGAACATCGCATCCACACATCTAATAAGAGATAAGGACACTTTTTAGAAAGTTGTAAACCCAAAATAGTACAGAAATGCCCCAACTAACCCCAAACGACCCATCGGATCTGGTTTATAACGAAAACGAATATATGTCAAAATGGATATCGATTCGAAGGTCATGACCCTCAACATCGCATCCACATGTCTAATAAGAGATAAGGACACTTGTTAGAAAATTCCAAACCCAAAAAAGTACAGAAATGCCCCCAAATAAGCCCAAACGATCCACCCGTCGGTTTAAGCGAAAATGAACATATGGCGAAATAGGTATCGATTCGAAGGTCACGACCCTCAACATTGCATCCACACATCTAATAAGGGATAAGGACACTTTTTAGAAAATCCCAAACCCAAAAAAGTATAGAAATACCCCCAAATAACACCAAACAACCCTCCCGGTCTGGTTTAAACCGAAAATGAACATATGTCGAAATAGTTATCGATTCAAAGGTCCCGACCCTCAACATCGCATCCACACATCTAATAAGAGATAAGGACACTTTTAGAAAATCCCAAACACAAAAAAGTGCAGAAGTACATCCAAATAACCCCAAACGACCCACCCAGATAGTTTTAAATCGAAAATAAACATATGTCGAAATGGGTGTCGATTCGAAGATCGCGACCCTCAACATCGCATGCACACGTCTAATAACAGATAAGGACACTTGTTAGAAAATCCCAAACCCAAAAAAGTATAGAAATGCCCCCAAATTAGCCCAAACGATACACCCGATTTGGTTTAAATCGAAAAAGAACATATGTCAAAATAGGTATCGATTCGGAGGTCACGACCCTCAACATTCGCATCCACATGTCTAATAAGAGATACGAACACTTTTTAGAAAATCCCAAACCCAAAAAAGTATAGAAATGCCCCCAAATAACACCAAACAACCCACCCGGTCTGGTTTAAACCGAAAATGAACATATGTCGAAATAGGTATCGATTCAAAGGTCACGACCCTCAACATCGCATCCACACGTCTAATAAGAGATAAGGACACTTTTTAGAAAATCCCAAACACAAAAAAATGCAGAAATGCATCCAAATAACCCCAAACGACCCACCCGGATAGTTTTAAATCGAAAATAAACATATGTCGAAATGGGTGTCGATTCGAAGATTGCGACCCTCAACATCGCATCCACACGTCTAATAACAGATAAGGACACTTGTTAGAAAATCCCAAACCCAAAAAAATATAGAAATGCCCCCAAATTAGCCCAAACGATTCACCCGATTTGGTTTAAACAGAAAAAGAACATATGTCAAAATAGGTATCGATTCGGAGGTCACGACCCTCAACATTCACATCCACAGGTCTAATAAGAGATACGGACACTTTTTAGAAAATCCCAAACCCAAAAAAGTATAGAAATGCCCCCAAATAACACCAAACAACCCACCCGGTCTGGTTTAAACCGAAAATGAACATATGGCAAAATAGGTATCGATTCGAAGGTCACGACCCTCAACATCGCATCCACACGTCTAATAAGATATAAGGACACTTTTTAGAAAATCCCAAACGCAAAAAAGTACAAAAATGCCCCCAAATAACCCCAAATGACCCACCCAGATTATTTTAAACCGAAAATGAACATATGTCAAAATGGGTATCGATTCGTAGGTCGCGACTCTCAACATCGCATCCACACGTCTAATAAGAGATAAGGACACTTGTTAGAAAATCCCACACCCAAAAAAGTACAGAAATGCCCCCAAATTGTCCCAAACGATCCACCCGGTCTAGTTTAAACCAAAAAAGAACATATATAGAAATAGGTATCGATTCGAAGTTCACAACCCTCAACATCGCATCCACACGTCTAATAAGAGATAAGGACACTTTTTAGAAAATCCCAAACCCAAAAAAGTACAGAAATGCCCCCAAATAACAAGAAAAAACCCACCCGGTCTGGTTTAAATCGAAAATGAACATATGTCGAAATAGGTATCAATTCAGAAGTCACGACCCTGAACATCACATCCACACGTCTAATAAGAGATAACGACACTTTTTAGAAAGTTGCAAACCCAAAATAGTACAGAAATGCCCCCAACTAACCCCAAACGACCCATCGAATCTGGTTTATAACGAAAATGAATGTATGTCAAAATGGATATCAATTCGAAGGTCATGACCCTCAACATTGCATCCACACATCTAATAAGAGATAAGGACACTTTTTAGAAAATTCCAAACCCAAAAAAGTACAGAAATGCCCCCAAATAAGCCCAAACGATCCACCCGGTCTGGTTTAAACCGAAAATGAACATATGGCAAAATAGGTATCGATTCGAAGGTCACGACCCTCAACATCCCATCCACACGTCTAATAAGATATAAGGACACTTTTTAGAAAATCCCAAACGCAAAAAAGTACAAAAATGCCCCCAAATAACCCCAAATGACCCACCCAGATTGTTTTAAACAAAAAATGAACATATGTCAAAATGGGTATTGATTCGTAGGTCGCGACTCTCGACATCGCATCCACACGTCTAATAAGAGATAAGGACACTTGTTAGAAAATCCCACACCCAAAAAAGTACAGAAATGCCCCAAAATTTTCCCAAACGATCCACCCGGTCTAGTTTAAACCGAAAAAGAACACATATTGAAATAGGATTCGATTCGAAGGTCACAACCCTCAACATCGCATCCACACATCTAATAAGAGATAAGGACACCTTTTAGAAAATCCCAAACCCAAAAAAGTACAGAAATGCGCCCAAATAATAAGAAACAACCCACCCGGTCTGGTTTAAATTGAGAATGAACATATGTCGAAATAGGTATCAATTCAGAAGACACGACCCTGAACATCGCATCCACACATCTAATAAGAGATAAGGACACTTTTTAGAAAGTTGTAAACCCAAAATAGTACAGAAATGCCCCCAACTAACCCCAAACGACCCATCGGATCTGGTTTATAACGAAAACGAATATATGTCAAAATGGATATCGATTCGAAGGTCATGACCCTCAACATCGCATCCACATGTCTAATAAGAGATAAGGACACTTGTTAGAAAATTCCAAACCCAAAAAAGTACAGAAATGCCCCCAAATAAGCCCAAACGATCCACCCGGTCTGGTTTAAACTGAAAATGAACATATGGCGAAATAGGTATCGATTCGAAGGTCACGACCCTCAACATTGCATCCACACATCTAATAAGGGATAAGGACACTTTTAGAAAATCCCAAACCCAAAAAAGTATAGAAATACCCCAAATAACACCAAACAACCCTCCCGGTCTGGTTTAAACCGAAAATGAACATATGTCGAAATAGTTATCGATTCAAAGGTCCCGACCCTCAACATCGCATCCACACATCTAATAAGAGATAAGGACACTTTTTAGAAAATCCCAAACACAAAAAAGTGCAGAAGTACATCCAAATAACCCCAAACGACCCACCCAGATAGTTTTAAATCGAAAATAAACATATGTCGAAATGGGTGTCGATTCGAAGATCGCGACCCTCAACATCGCATCCACACGTCTAATAACTGATAAGGACACTTGTTAGAAAATCCCAAACCCAAAAAAGTATAGAAATGCCCCCAAATTAGCCCAAACGATACACCCGATTTGGTTTAAATCGAAAAAGAACATATGTCAAAATAGGTATCGATTCGGAGGTCACGACCCTCAACATTCGCATCCACATGTCTAATAAGAGATACGGACACTTTTTAGAAAATCCCAAACCCAAAAAAGTATAGAAATGCCCCCAAATAACACCAAACAACCCACCCGGTCTGGTTTAAACCGAAAATGAACATATGTCGAAATAGGTATCGATTCAAAGGTCACGACCCTCAACATCGCATCCACACGTCTAATAAGAGATAAGGACACTTTTTAGAAAATCCCAAACACAAAAAAGTGCAGAAATGCATCCAAATAACCCCAAACGACCCACCCAGATAGTTTTAAATCGAAAATAAACATATGTCGAAATGGGTGTCGATTCGAAGATCGCGACCCTCAACATCGCATCCACACGTCTAATAACAGATAAAGACACTTGTTAGAAAATCCCAAACCCAAAAAAATATAGAAATGCCCCCAAATTAGCCCAAACGATACACCCGATTTGGTTTAAACCGAAAAAGAACATATGTCAAAATAGGTATCAATTCGGAGGTCACGACTCTCAACATCGCATCCACACGTCTAATAAGAGATAAGGACACTTGTTAGGAAATCCCACACCCAAAAAAGTACAGAAATGCCCCCAAATTGTCCCAAACGATCCACCCGGTCTAGTTTAAACCAAAAAAGAACATATATAGAAATAGGTATCGATTCGAAGGTCACAACCCTCAACATCGTATCCACATGTCTAATAAGAGATAAGGACACTTTTTAGAAAATCCCAAAACCAAAAAAGTACAGAAATGCCCCCAAATAACAAGAAAAAACCCACCCGGTCTGGTTTAAATCGAAAATGAACATATGTCGAAATAGGTATCAATTGAAGTCACGACCACGAACATCACATCCACACGTCTAATAAGAGATAACGACACTTTTTAGAAAGTTGTAAACCCAAAATAGTAGAAATGCCCCCAACAAACCCCAAACGACCCATCGAATCCGGTTTATAACGAAAATGAATGTATGTCAAAATGGATATCAATTCGAAGGTCATGACCCTCAACATTGCATCCACACGTCTAATAAGAGATAAGGACACTTTTTAGAAAATTCCAAACCCAAAAAAGTACAGAAATGCCCCCAAATAAGCCCAAACGATCCACCCGGTCTGGTTTAAACCGAAAATGAACATATGGCAAAATAGGTATCGATTCGAAGGTCACGACCCTCAACATCGCATCCACACGTCTAATAAGATATAAGGACACTTTTTAGAAAATCCCAAACGCAAAAAAGTACAAAAATGCCCCCAAATAACCCCAAATGACCCACCCAGATTGTTTTAAACAAAAAATGAACATATGTCAAAATGGGTATCGATTCGTAGGTCGCGACTCTCGACATCGCATCCACACGTCTAATAAGAGATAAGGACACTTGTTAGAAAATCCCAAACCCAAAAAAGTATAGAAATGCCCCCAAATTACACCAAACAACCCACCCGGTCTGGTTTAAACCGAAAATGAACATATGTCGAAATAGGTATCGATTCAAAGGTCACGACCCTCAACATCGCATCCACACGTCTAATAAGAGATAAGGACACTTTTTAGAAAATCCCAAACACAAAAAAATGCAGAAATGCATCCAAATAACCCCAAACGACCCACCCAGATAGTTTTAAATCGAAAATAAACATATGTCGAAATGGGTGTCGATTCGAAGATCGCGACCCTCAACATCGCATCCACACGTCTAATAACAGATAAGGACACTTGTTAGAAAATCCCAAACCCAAAAAAATATAGAAATGCCCCCAAATTAGCCCAAACGATACACCCGATTTGGTTTAAACCGAAAAAGAACATATGTCAAAATAGGTATCAATTCGGAGGTCACGACTCTCAACATCGCATCCACACGTCTAATAAGAGATAAGGACACTTGTTAGAAAATCCCACACCCAAAAAAGTACAGAAATGCCCCCAAATTGTCCCAAACGATCCACCCGGTCTAGTTTAAACCAAAAAAGAACATATATAGAAATAGGTATCGATTCGAAGGTCACAACCCTCAACATCGTATCCACATGTCTAATAAGAGATAAGGACACTTTTTAGAAAATCCCAAACCCAAAAAAGTACAGAAATGCCCCCAAATAACAAGAAAAAACCCACCCGGTCTGGTTTAAATCGAAAATGAACATATGTCGAAATAGGTATCAATTCAGAAGTCACGACCCTGAACATCACATCCACACGTCTAATAAGAGATAACGACACTTTTTAGAAAGTTGTAAACCCAAAATAGTACAGAAATGCCCCCAACTAACCCCAAACGACCCATCGAATCTGGTTTATAACGAAAATGAATGTATGTCAAAATGGATATCAATTCGAAGGTCATGACCCTCAACATTGCATCCACACGTCTAATAAGAGATAAGGACACTTTTTAGAAAATTCCAAACCCAAAAAAGTATAGAAATGCCCCCAAATAAGCCCAAACGATCCACCCGGTCTGGTTTAAACCGAAAATGAACATATGGCAAAATAGGTATCGATTCGAAGGTCACGACCCTCAACATCGCATCCACACGTCTAATAAGATATAAGGACACTTTTTAGAAAATCCCAAACGCAAAAAAGTACAAAAATGCCCCCAAATAACCCCAAATGACCCACCCAGATTGTTTTAAACAAAAAATGAACATATGTCAAAATGGGTATCGATTCGTAGGTCGCGACTCTCGACATCGCATCCACACGTCTAATAAGAGATAAGGACACTTGTTAGAAAATCCCACACCCAAAAAAGTATAGAAATGCCCCCAAATTTTCCCAAACGATCCACCCGGTCTAGTTTAAACCGAAAAAGAACACATATTGAAATAGGATTCGATTCGAAGGTCACAACCCTCAACATCGCATCCACACATCTAATAAGAGATAAGGACACTTTTAGAAAATCCCAAACCCAAAAAAGTACAGAAATGCGCCCAAATAAGCCCAAACGATCCACCCGGTCTGGTTTAAACCGAAAATGAACATATGGCAAAATAGGTATCGATTCGAAGGTCACGACCCTCAACATCGCATCCACACGTCTAATAAGAGATAAGGACACTTTTTAGAAAGTTGTAAACCCAAAATAGTACAGAAATGCCCCCAACTAACCCCAAACGACCCATCGGATCTGGTTTATAACGAAAATGAATATATGTCAAAATGGATATCGATTCGAAGGTCATGACCCTCAACATCGCATCCACATGTCTAATAAGAGATAAGGACACTTGTTAGAAAATTCCAAACCCAAAAAAGTACATAAATGCCCCCAAATAAGCCCAAACGATCCACCCGGTCTGGTTTAAACTGAAAATGAACATATGGCGAAATAGGTATCGATTCGAAGGTCACGACCCTCAACATTGCATCCACACATCTAATAAGGGATAAGGACACTTTTTAGAAAATCCCAAACCCAAAAAAGTATAGAAATACCCCCAAATAACACCAAACAACCATCCCGGTCTGGTTTAAACCGAAAATGAACATATGTCGAAATAGTTATCGATTCAAAGGTCCCGACCCTCAACATCGCATCCACACATCTAATAAGAGATAAGGACACTTTTTAGAAAATCCCAAACACAAAAAAGTGCAGAAGTGCATCCAAATAACCCCAAACGACCCACCCAGATAGTTTTAAATCGAAAATAAACATATGTCGAAATGGGTGTCGATTCGAAGATCGCGACCCTCAACATTGCATCCACACGTCTAATAACAGATAAGGACACTTGTTAGAAAATCCCAAACCCAAAAAAGTATAGAAATGCCCCCAAATTAGCCCAAACGATACACCCGATTTGGTTTAAATCGAAAAAGAACATATGTCAAAATAGGTATCGATTAGGAGGTCACGACCCTCAACATTCGCATCCACATGTCTAATAAGAGATACGGACACTTTTAGAAAATCCCAAACCCAAAAAAGTATAGAAATGCCCCCAAATAACACCAAACAACCCACCGGTCTGGTTTAAACCGAAAATGAACATATGTCGAAATAGGTATCGATTCAAAGGTCACGACCCTCAACATCGCATCCACACGTCTAATAAGAGATAAGGACACTTTTTAGAAAATCCCAAACACAAAAAAGTGCAGAAATGCATCCAAATAACCCCAAACGACCCACCCAGATAGTTTTAAATCGAAAATAAACATATGTCGAAATGGGTGTCGATTCGAAGATCGCGACCCTCAACATCGCATCCACACGTCTAATAACAGATAAGGACACTTGTTAGAAAATCCCAAACCCAAAAAAGTATAGAAATGCCCCCAAATTAGCCCAAACGATACACCCGATTTGGTTTAAACCGAAAAAGAACATATGTCAAAATAGGTATCAATTCGGAGGTCACGACTCTCAACATCGCATCCACACGTCTAATAAGAGATAAGGACACTTGTTAGAAAATCCCACACCCAAAAAAGTACAGAAATGCCCCCAAATTGTCCCAAACGATCCACCCGGTCTAGTTTAAACCAAAAAAGAACATATATAGAAATAGGTATCGATTCGAAGGTCACAACCCTCAACATCGTATCCACATGTCTAATAAGAGATAAGGACACTTTTTAGAAAATCCCAAACCCAAAAAAGTACAGAAATGCCCCCAAATAACAAGAAAAAACCCACCCGGTCTGGTTTAAATCGAAAATGAACATATGTCGAAATAGGTATCAATTCAGAAGTCACGACCCTGAACATCACATCCACACGTCTAATAAGAGATAACGACACTTTTTAGAAAGTTGTAAACCCAAAATAGTACGAAATGCCCCCAACTAACCCCAAACGACCCATCGAATCTGGTTTATAACGAAAATGAATGTATGTCAAAATGGATATCAATTCGAAGGTCATGACCCTCAACATTGCATCCACACGTCTAATAAGAGATAAGGACACTTTTTAGAAAATTCCAAACCCAAAAAAGTACAGAAATGCCCCCAAATAAGCCCAAACGATCCACCCGGTCTGGTTTAAACCGAAAATGAACATATGGCAAAATAGGTATCGATTCGAAGGTCACGACCCTCAACATCGCATCCACACGTCTAATAAGATATAAGGACACTTTTTAGAAAATCCCAAATGCAAAAAAGTACAAAAATGCCCCCAAATAACCCCAAATGACCCACCCAGATTGTTTTAAACAAAAAATGAACATATGTCAAAATGGGTATCGATTCGTAGGTCGCGACTCTCGACATCGCATCCACACGTCTAATAAGAGAGAAGGACACTTGTTAGAAAATCCCACACCCAAAAAAGTACAGAAATGCCCCCAAATTTTCCCAAACGATCCACCCGGTCTAGTTTAAACCGAAAAAGAACACATATTGAAATAGGATTCGATTCAAAGGTCACAACCCTCAACATCGCATCCACACATCTAATAAGAGATAAGGACACTTTTTAGAAAATCCCAAACCCAAAAAAGTACAGAAATGCGCCCAAATAAGCCCAAACGATCCACCCGGTCTGGTTTAAACCGAAAATGAACATATGGCAAAATAGGTATCGATTCGAAGGTCACGACCCTCAACATCGCATCCACACATCTAATAAGAGATAAGGACACTTTTTAGAAAGTTGTAAACCCAAAATAGTACAGAAATGCCCCCAACTAACCCCAAACGACCCATCGGATCTGGTTTATAACGAAAATGAATATATGTCAAAATGGATATCGATTCGCAGGTCATGACCCTCAACATCGCATCCACATGTCTAATAACAGATAAGGACACTTGTTAGAAAATTCCAAACCCAAAAAAGTACAGAAATGCCCCCAAATAAGCCCAAACGATCCACCCGGTCTGGTTTAAACTGAAAATGAACATATGGCGAAATAGGTATCGATTCGAAGGTCACGACCCTCAACATTGCATCCACACATCTAATAAGGGATAAGGACACTTTTTAGAAAATCCCAAACCCAAAAAAGTATAGAAATACCCCCAAATAACACCAAACAACCATCCCGGTCTGGTTTAAACCGAAAATGAACATATGTCGAAATAGTTATCGATTCAAAGGTCCCGACCCTCAACATCGCATCCACACATCTAATAAGAGATAAGGACACTTTTTAGAAAATCCCAAACACAAAAAAGTGCAGAAGTGCATCCAAATAACCCCAAACGACCCACCCAGATAGTTTTAAATCGAAAATAAACATATGTCGAAATGGGTGTCGATTCGAAGATCGCGACCCTCAACATTGCATCCACACGTCTAATAACAGATAAGGACACTTGTTAGAAAATCCCAAACCCAAAAAAGTATAGAAATGCCCCCAAATTAGCCCAAACGATACACCCGATTTGGTTTAAATCGAAAAAGAACATATGTCAAAATAGGTATCGATTAGGAGGTCACGACCCTCAACATTCGCATCCACATGTCTAATAAGAGATACGGACACTTTTTAGAAAATCCCAAACCCAAAAAAGTATAGAAATGCCCCCAAATAACACCAAACAACCCACCCGGTCTGGTTTAAACCGAAAATGAACATATGTCGAAATAGGTATCGATTCAAAGGTCACGACCCTCAACATCGCATCCACACGTCTAATAAGAGATAAGGACACTTTTTAGAAAATCCCAAACACAAAAAAGTGCAGAAATGCATCCAAATAACCCCAAACGACCCACCCAGATAGTTTTAAATCGAAAATAAACATATGTCGAAATGGGTGTCGATTCGAAGATCGCGACCCTCAACATCGCATCCACACGTCTAATAACAGATAAGGACACTTGTTAGAAAATCCCAAACCCAAAAAAGTATAGAAATGCCCCCAAATTAGCCCAAACGATACACCCGATTTGGTTTAAACCGAAAAAGAACATATGTCAAAATAGGTATCAATTCGGAGGTCACGACTCTCAACATCGCATCCACACGTCTAATAAGAGATAAGGACACTTGTTAGAAAATCCCACACCCAAAAAAGTACAGAAATGCCCCCAAATTGTCCCAAACGATCCACCCGGTCTAGTTTAAACCAAAAAAGAACATATATAGAAATAGGTATCGATTCGAAGGTCACAACCCTCAACATCGTATCCACATGTCTAATAAGAGATAAGGACACTTTTTAGAAAATCCCAAACCCAAAAAAAGTACAGAAATGCCCCCAAATAACAAGAAAAAACCCACCCGGTCTGGTTTAAATCGAAAATGAACATATGTCGAAATAGGTATCAATTCGAAGTCACGACCACCGAACATCACATCCACACGTCTAATAAGAGATAACGACACTTTTTAGAAAGTTGTAAACCCAAAATAGTACAGAAATGCCCCCAACTAACCCCAAACGACCCATCGAATCTGGTTTATAACGAAAATGAATGTATGTCAAAATGGATATCAATTCGAAGGTCATGACCCTCAACATTGCATCCACACGTCTAATAAGACATAAGGACACTTTTAGAAAATTCCAAACCCAAAAAAGTACAGAAATGCCCCCAAATAAGCCCAAACGATCCACCCGGTCTGGTTTAAACCGAAAATGAACATATGGCAAAATAGGTATCGATTCGAAGGTCACGACCCTCAACATCGCATCCACACGTCTAATAAGATATAAGGACACTTTTTAGAAAATCCCAAATGCAAAAAAGTACAAAAATGCCCCCAAATAACCCCAAATGACCCACCCAGATTGTTTTAAACAAAAAATGAACATATGTCAAAATGGGTATCGATTCGTAGGTCGCGACTCTCGACATCGCATCCACACGTCTAATAAGAGAGAAGGACACTGGTTAGAAAATCCCACACCCAAAAAAGTACAGAAATGCCCCCAAATTTTCCCAAACGATCCACCCGGTCTAGTTTAAACCGAAAAAGAACACATATTGAAATAGGATTCGATTCGAAGGTCACAACCCTCAACATCGCATCCACACATCTAATAAGAGATAAGGACACTTTTTAGAAAATCCCAAACCCAAAAAAGTACAGAAATGCGCCCAAATAAGCCCAAACGATCCACCCGGTCTGGTTTAAACCGAAAATGAACATATGGCAAAATAGGTATCGATTCGAAGGTCACGACCCTCAACATCGCATCCACACGTCTAATAAGAGATAAGGACACTTTTTAGAAAGTTGTAAACCCAAAATAGTACAGAAATGCCCCCAACTAACCCCAAACGACCCATCGGATCTGGTTTATAACGAAAATGAATATATGTCAAAACGGATATCAATTCGCAGGTCATGACCCTCAACATCGCATCCACATGTCTAATAAGAGATAAGGACACTTGTTAGAAAATTCCAAACCCAAAAAAGTACAGAAATGCCCCCAAATAAGCCCAAACGATCCACCCGGTCTGGTTTAAACTGAAAATGAACATATGGCGAAATAGGTATCGATTCGAAGGTCACGACCCTCAACATTGCATCCACACATCTAATAAGGGATAAGGACACTTTTTAGAAAATCCCAAACCCAAAAAAGTATAGAAATACCCCCAAATAACACCAAACAACCATCCCGGTCTGGTTTAAATCGAAAATGAACATATGTCGAAATAGTTATCGATTCAAAGGTCCCGACCCTCAACATCGCATCCACACATCTAATAAGAGATAAGGACACTTTTTAGAAAATCCCAAACACAAAAAAGTGCGAAGTGCATCCAAATAACCCCAAACGACCCACCCGGATAGTTTTAAATCGAAAATAAACATATGTCGAAATGGGTGTCGATTCGAAGATCGCGACCCTCAACATTGCATCCACACGTCTAATAATGAGATAAGGACACTTGTTAGAAAATCCCAAACCCAAAAAAGTATAGAAATGCCCCCAAATTAGCCCAAACGATACACCCGATTTGGTTTAAATCGAAAAAGAACATATGTCAAAATAGGTATCGATTAGGAGGTCACGACCCTCAACATTCGCATCCACATGTCTAATAAGAGATACGGACACTTTTTAGAAAATCCCAAACCCAAAAAAGTATAGAAATGCCCCCAAATAACACCAAACAACCCACCGGGTCTGGTTTAAACCGAAAATGAACATATGTCGAAATAGGTATCGATTCAAAGGTCACGACCCTCAACATCGCATCCACACGTCTAATAAGAGATAATGACACTTTTTAGAAAATCCCAAACACAAAAAAGTGCAGAAATGCATCCAAATAACCCCAAACGACCCACCCAGATAGTTTTAAATCGAAAATAAACATATGTCGAAATGGGTGTCGATTCAAGATCGCGACCCTCAACATCGCATCCACACGTCTAATAACAGATAAGGACACTTGTTAGAAAATCCCAAACCCAAAAAAGTATAGAAATGCCCCCAAATTAGCCCAAACGATACACCCGATTTGGTTTAAACCGAAAAAGAACATATGTCAAAATAGGTATCAATTCGGAGGTCACGACTCTCAACATCGCATCCACACGTCTAATAAGAGATAAGGACACTTGTTAGAAAATCCCACACCCAAAAAAGTACAGAAATGCCCCCAAATTGTCCCAAACGATCCACCCGGTCTAGTTTAAACCAAAAAAGAACATATATAGAAATAGGTATCGATTCGAAGGTCACAACCCTCAACATCGTATCCACATGTCTAATAAGAGATAAGGACACTTTTTAGAAAATCCCAAACCCAAAAAAGTACAGAAATGCCCCCAAATAACAAGAAAAAACCCACCCGGTCTGGTTTAAATCGAAAATGAACATATGTCGAAATAGGTATCAATTCAGAAGTCACGACCCTGAACATCACATCCACACGTCTAATAAGAGATAACGACACTTTTTAGAAAGTTGTAAACCCAAAATAGTACAGAAATGCCCCCAACTAACCCCAAACGACCCATCGAATCTGGTTTATAACGAAAATGAATGTATGTCAAAATGGATATCAATTCGAAGGTCATGACCCTCAACATTGCATCCACACGTCTAATAAGAGATAAGGACACTTTTTAGAAAATTCCAAACCCAAAAAAAGTACAGAAATGCCCCCAAATAAGCCCAAACGATCCACCCGGTCTGGTTTAAACCGAAAATGAACATATGGCAAAATAGGTATCGATTCGAAGGTCACGACCCTCAACATCGCATCCACACGTCTAATAAGATATAAGGACACTTTTTAGAAAATCCCAAACGCAAAAAAGTACAAAAATGCCCCCAAATAACCCCAAATGACCCACCCAGATTGTTTTAAACAAAAAATGAACATATGTCAAAATGGGTATCGATTCGTAGGTCGCGACTCTCGACATCGTATCCACACGTCTAATAAGAGAGAAGGACACTTGTTAGAAAATCCCACACCCAAAAAAGTACAGAAATGCCCCCAAATTTTCCCAAACGATCCACCCGGTCTAGTTTAAACCGAAAAAGAACACATATTGAAATAGGATTCGATTCGAAGGTCACAACCCTCAACATCGCATCCACACATCTAATAAGAGATAAGGACACTTTTTAGAAAATCCCAAACCCAAAAAAGTACAGAAATGCGCCCAAATAAGCCCAAACGATCCACCCGGTCTGGTTTAAACCGAAAATGAACATATGGCAAAATAGGTATCGATTCGAAGGTCACGACCCTCAACATCGCATCCACACGTCTAATAAGAGATAAGGACACTTTTTAGAAAGTTGTAAACCCAAAATAGTACAGAAATGCCCCCAACTAACCCCAAACGACCCATCGGATCTGGTTTATAACGAAAATGAATATATGTCAAAATGGATATCGATTCGAAGGTTATGACCCTCAACATCGCATCCACATGTCTAATAAGAGATAAGGACACTTGTTAGAAAATTCCAAACCCAAAAAAGTACAGAAATGCCCCCAAATAAGCCCAAACGATCCACCCGGTCTGGTTTAAACTGAAAATGAACATATGGCGAAATAGGTATCGATTCGAAGGTCACGACCCTCAACATTGCATCCACACATCTAATAAGGGATAAGGACACTTTTTAGAAAATCCCAAACCCAAAAAAGTATAGAAATACCCCCAAATAACACCAAACAACCATCCCGGTCTGGTTTAAACCGAAAATGAACATATGTCGAAATAGTTATCGATTCAAAGGTCCCGACCCTCAACATCGCATCCACACATCTAATAAGAGATAAGGACACTTTTTAGAAAATCCCAAACACAAAAAAGTGCAGAAGTGCATCCAAATAACCCCAAACGACCCACCCAGATAGTTTTAAATCGAAAATAAACATATGTCGAAATGGGTGTCGATTCGAAGATCGCGACCCTCAACATTGCATCCACACATCTAATAACAGATAAGGACACTTGTTAGAAAATCCCAAACCCAAAAAAGTATAGAAATGCCCCCAAATTAGCCCAAACGATACACCCGATTTGGTTTAAATCGAAAAAGAACATATGTCAAAATAGGTATCGATTCGGAGGTCACGACCCTCAACATTCGCATCCACATGTCTAATAAGAGATACGGACACTTTTTAGAAAATCCCAAACCCAAAAAAGTATAGAAATGCCCCCAAATAACACCAAACAACCCACCCGGTCTGGTTTAAACCGAAAATTAACATATGTCGAAATAGGTATCGATTTAAAGGTCACGACCCTCAACATCGCATCCACACATCTAATAAGAGATTAGGACACTTTTAAGAAAATCCCAAACCCAAAAAAGTACAAAAATGCCCCCAAATAACCCCAAACGACCCACTTGGTCTAGTTTAAACAAAAAATGAACATATGTCAAAATAGGTATCTATTCGAAGGTCACAACCCTCAACATTGCATCCACACGTCTAATAAGAGATAAGGACACTTTTTAGAAAATCCCAAACCCAAAAAAATACAGAAATGCCCCCAAATAACCCCGAACGACCCACCCGGTCTTGTTCAAACCGAAAATGAACATATGTCGGAATACTTATCGATTCGAAGGTCACAACCCTCAACATCGCATCCATACATCTAATAAGAGATAAGGACACTTTTTAAAAAGTCGCAAACCCAAAAAAGTACAAAAATGCTCCCAAATAACCCCAAACGATCCACCGGATCTGGTTTAAAACGAAAATGAATATATGTCAAAATGGGTAATGATTCGAAGGTCACGACCCTCAACATCGCATCCACACGTCTAATAAGAAATAAGGACACTTTTTAGAAAATCCCAAACCAAAAAAATACAGAAATGCCCCCAAATAACACAAAATGACCCACCCGGTCTGGTTTAAACCGAAAATGAACATATGTCGAAATAGGTATCAATTCGAAGGTGGCACCCCAAAGGGGTTTTGATTAAAAGGTTTGGTGATCGGATTCGATATGATGTTGGTTCCACCAGGCTTGCCTTGGTTTCGATCTTATTAGG
>NW_025317599.1:0-50505 GCF_018873765.1 Telopea speciosissima
AAAACCCTTCAAACAAAGCTATAAAACGAATTGTTTGGAGCAGAGGCCGAACCCCTTAGATCGACGCCGTTGCAAGTCTGATAATAATCTGTTGAAAAACGAAATGTTTGTAGCTTTCAGAAATTGATTTTGTTGTTGGCCTTGGAGGTAGATTAGGGTTTCAAACCCAGATGAGCAATGGCTTCCAAGGGTCTTCCGCTGGATTAGGGTTCAAACCCAGATGAACAATGGCTTCCAGTGTGAAATTGGAACTGAAGAAGATGATTGAAGAGCTGGATTTGTCCGATGTGAGGCGGGGGAGACTGGAGAGAGTGGTGGCGGGGTTGCAGCGGAGCGAGAGAAGTAACCGGCATTCTTTTGTTGCTTCACTGCTCTCATCTCACCTCTTCTCGCTGTAGGCGGTATCAAGGGCTTCTCTGACGAGGCCATCAGGCCCAATTTCGGGAAAAAGAGAAGGATTCATGGCCTTTGAACGAGACTAGGGAAGCAAATCAGATGGCTGATCTGGTCGATCTATACTCCATTGCGTCAAATCGCCGGCAAATGTCTGAGATCTTCATCGTTTCCTCCTTCGTCCTTTTATTTCTTTTTTCCAAATTTAGGGCTTGGATCGCACAAAGGTGTGACACCCTTGTCCCAACTTTGAAAGAGAATGGATAAGAGGTTGGGGTTTTTCAAACCTACTCTGTTGCAAGTCTACCCAGTGCCAAAACAGCCAAGAAGATAAGAATGAGATGTTAATTAAACTTAAAACTGGAAACCCAGTTTGGATTTTGGTTTATGATGGTGGGTTTTGGTTGGATCTTTGGGATTCAGTTCTTTTGTTTTCAAAAATTATGAGAAAATTATACTTCTCTGTTCAATGTCTTAAAAAAAACCCACATTTTTATGGGAGAGGTTTTAAGGTATGCGAAAGGGAGAAGAAGAAGAAGAAGCAAGGAGAGAATAGGATAAAATGGAAAGGGAAAGTGCACCTATGTATGGGGTTGGATTGTTGAGAGCATGGTGGGGCAGGGGAGACTGGAGACGGTAGTGGGGGGTTGCAGGGATGGGAGAATAAGAGTGAGAGATGGAGGGCTGAGGTGGTGGGGGTGCTGGCGGTGGCGGTGGCGGCGGCGACAGCAAAAAGCAGCAGAAGGAGAAGAAGGAAAGAAGAAGAAATAAAAACAATGGCAAAATTGTCTTTACAAAAAACCTAACATGTTGACATCATTAATTAACAGTTAAAAGGCTTTTTCCCTTAGTTTTTGGGCCAAACTTGATATTTTGGCCCTTAGTGGGGTGGCATTAATTTAACGGGCTATCGGAGGGGGTGTCGATGAAAATTTCCCTAACTTATAACATTCCCAACTTATCCCCACACAAGGAGGATTAACATAACCACATAAACATACAAATTGACTATTAGTATGTACTCCCCTCTACATTACCATGGGCATTAGGTGTTTAAAAATAAGTCTGGATCCTTTAGAAGCCATAAAGGGCATCCTCAGTGCAAGGTACAGAGCCTTACCCCCACTTACGTAGAGAGGTCGTTTCCTAATTTGAACCCATGACCACTTGGTCACAATTGAGCCACCCGTTGCACCAAAGCCCGCCCTGGATCCTTTAGAAGTAATGTTTTCAAGAAATATTGGGTAGCAATTACCGCACTAGAAGTAGCCCCAAGAAGCAAATTTTGACTAGTTGATTTAACAATATCATGGCTAGTTCCCATTATAAGCATGTCATCCACATATAAAATTATAAACACACATTTGTTATGGTGAAATTTAATATACAAACATCTATCAGAATCATTTACATGAAAACCATTTGAGATTAGGACATTGTCAAATTTTTCATGCCATTGTTTTGGTATTATTTTAAGTCATATGAAGAACGCATAAGCTTACAAATCTTATGTTCTCCACCTGGAACAACATATCCTTTTGGTTGTCTGATATAGATTTTTTCCTCTACGTCTTCATTTAGGAAATTGTCTTTACATCCACTTGATGTATAACAAGCTTGTACATCAATTCAACAGCAATCAATAGCCTAATAGTTGCTATTCTAGCAACAGGAAAAAGGTATCAAAATAGTCTATATCCTCTATTCTACCTGAATCCTTTGAGAACTAGTCTAGCTTTGAATTTGTCAAGAGATCCATTAGGTTTGAATTTCTTCATGAAGATCCACTTTGTGTCAAGAACCTTAGTCCCTGGAAGAAGGTTAACTAACTCCCGTGTGTAATTAACAATGATGGATTCTAATTTTTTGTTTTTTATTTTTGGTCGGAAAGGAATTTACTGAATAAAAGAGTCATGTGAATGAACAGCCTGTAGCTTCAGACAAATAACAAAGGTCATGAAAGCACATAATGGAACATGGCCAACCTGTCAGACACGTGTAGATACCACGGTCCGAATCCTGGTGGGAATCGGTTTTCGCTTGGTCTGTTGGTGAAGAAAGGAGTGTCGTATGACGTGAGGGTTTGTGGATGGCATTGAATCTTGACGTATCAACATAGGGGTTGGGGTCATGCTTCATAAATTAAAATAAATGGAGTTGCCACCTAGCCCCATTCGGGGTGAGCGCAAAGGGCTGTTACGAAAAACAACGCCCAGAGTGGCGATTTGCAAAAGAAAACGAAAACAGAGGGAGAATAAACAACACACAACACAGAGATTTACGTGGTTCACCTCCAAAATGGAAGCTACGTCCACGACCGAGCAGTAGAACAGGTTTCACTATTTCTTTAAAATGTTACAAACCCTCATAACCCTATCTCAAAGAAATAAGAACAATATATAGGAAAACCCTAACCCCAGAAAGTACACAAATGCCCCTAGCTCAAAAAATGCCAAAAAACCTGGGCCAGACCAAAACATAACACATGGCTCAAAAGTACTCATTTCGAAGATCTCGACGAGCCCGACACAACACCAAGCCTTTGGCATGGATCCCAACTATTTTTCGGCATTCCAAGATCGTTTCGAGGCAGAAACGACCCTCCGAAGGTCTCAACCGCGCTTTCTGGGCCAAATCAGGTTTCACCAACAACAAGGGCTACGTGATTCCATATGGTTTGGTAAGAAATTGTGGATAAGTGGTCAGGTCATAAGTGTGGGAAGCTATTAGCACCCCATCTCGCCTGGTTAAACCAATCTTTATATTAGATTCTAAATTTATAAGATTCTCCCATACTAACACGTCTTATACCAACATGCAAGGTTAAATTATGATGCATCAAGCATTAAAATAAAAAATAAAAAAAAGAATCATTTACTATGTACACTAAAGTGAACTACTTTAATGGTCTACATTATATTAAATAGAGGATGATATGAAAATATACATTTACTTAAAAAATGGAAAAGGCAAAATGTTCAGTTGCTTTTGGATCTATGTCTGTATCCGTTTAGCACTAACCGAATCTGTTCGAAAGCTAATCGGATGTGGATGCGGATATAACACTATCCGACCCGAATCCAATCCGTTTGCAGCCCTAGATGGAGGATCCAGCCTAGTCAAAACAGAAAATATATATATATCAACCATGAAATATCATAATCGTTCTATTAATTTTTTTTCAAATTTTATTAAATAGAAGAAAAAATAATAATAAAATTTCTTGTTCTTCCCTATTTCTCAATGATTTTGGCAAAACCAATCATCAACACATGAATATTTCATGTTCTTAATCCCAAAGTAGCATTCTCTCCAATCCTTCACATGCGATGTGATTTGGTGCGATAACTATGATGCTAATGGAAAGGAGCTATGACTATACGTGATCCCTCAAGAACTTGGTATTCACCCCAATCTACCGAATGAGCATCCAAAAATAAAATTTGTTCAAGATTTACTTGTGAGAGTTATCAATCAGGTTACCTCAATGAAGATAAAACACAAAATATAAAATACAGTTTAAAAAACAAAAACAAAAGGGGTCAAGATTCAGGTTGCACATATTTGTGATGTAAAGAACATCAAAACAATAGAACACTGACAAACAAAGGTGGATCCATGTGATAGAAAACTCACACATCTTATTAATTAAATTTTAATTCCAAACAAGGAGGGGAAGACTGTTAAAATTAAATTCAATTTGACAAACAAATTACAAAAATACATGAATATTTTATAATGAAATAACATCTTGTACTATATGGAATTTTTTAACCCCTTGTCATGCTTCTCTTAGACTGAAATATAATGGATGACATAGGCATGGGATGATCTATTATATGAACTCACTGGCACACATTCAAATTCTACTACATAGCAAGTAAATTCGATCATGCTACATGAATAATATCACAAAACATTATTACATTTAAGGGGTGATGTTCTCTGTCTGGGAGCGCAAGCTGCGCCTAGACACATGGGGTGGAACGGGCACGTCATTTCGATCATTCAGGGGACCGGCTGGTCCTTTCGTCCACCCCCATGTGTCTCCCAGTGCAAAGAACATTTTCCCTAAATTTATATTCCCCCCCCCCCCAAAAAAAAGAAAAAGAAAAAAGAATTTAGTAACCACTAGTCCTCCATGTACTGACCTTTTCCACTTAGAATCAGGTTTTAGTTATTAGTACGCATATTGGTCGCAGCTACCAATATTGATATGCATCATTAGAATCGGTTCATATCAGATTAAAAACAAAAAATCCATTTTTTGTCTATACTGGCCTATCCAATCGGTGGTATATTAGTGTCAGACTCTGACGATACAAATATGTATCAGGTCAAATTATACCGATACTTAGAACAATGCTTCAAATTTTAGCCCTTAAGCCTCCCCCCCCCCCCCCCCAAAAAAAAAGGGATAAATTTGGCATTCCAATAATTTGATTAGATAGATCCATGTAGATTCACAACTTATCAAATTCCATAAAAAAAATCAATCACATGACCATTGAGTATCAGACATTTTTTTTTTAACCAATGAGATGTTGCCTAAAATTGACTCATCAGTTGAATCACATTTTTTTTTTTGGGTGCAGGAAGCAAATGATAATTAATATGTAATGTGATATACAAAAGATGTCGAAGGGTGCCCAGCTGCCTATAGGCTTTTTTTTTTTAGAGGTTGGGGGGGGGGGGAGTTGTTGATTTTCATTTATTTTGCTTGTTTGAAGTTAGGGAGATAGAACGCTAACCGGTGCTATGTGTGGGCATGTATCTGCACCCAGACAAAGCCCGGTGCAACAAGAGGGGTGCGGCGGTCTTTTCACGCCAAGCTATGTTCGGGCAGGGAGGTACACACAGCACCTACTAGCGTTCCTTTTCCCTTGAAGTTGTTATTCCTAATCCTATAAATGAACCTACTCTCTTTTTCCCTCCCTCAGAAGCTTACTTGTTCTCAACATTACATTACCTAAAGACAAAAAAAGTAGCTTTATTACTAACTGTTTGAAGCTGCACAGGCAAGGTAAGGACGTGAAAGCATCTTAATGATCAAGAAACCTATCAATACACATAAATGCATAGAAAGTGACATCACATAACAAATATTGCAAATTTAATGCTCTAAGAATCCAATTTTACATAAATTTTACTTTCTATTCACCAAGGTTTTGAGTAGATTGAAATTAAACTGTAAATCTGGCACTAGCCTCTACTCAAGTAACCATATGCACCAGGATGACTAGGCAACAGATAAGTGCCTTCCTGCATGAGTCTCTAGTTTTACAATTTGGATCCTCTATGGCACATTGCATATCCTATGCTATGCTACGCAGACACAAGGATGTACACAATGATCATCTTATCTCTACCTAAGCGCCTTGCTTGAATGAGGATAAAGTGATCTTTGCATACGACCCTATGTCATACACGCAGTGGCCAGGACCTTCCGAGGTAAAGAATTGGCTAATGAATTGCTTCCCTAGGAGCAAAAACAAAAACAAAATTACCCCTAGAAATCCATGACACCTTTAACAACTGGCACTTTGGAAAACCTACAGGCATGGTTTGTGATCTCGATATCGGCTGGATCGGGATTGGATCGGCCGAGACGAATTGGGATCACCCAAACTCGGGCAAATATGACACTTTTATCTTATTTTCTTATAAAAAAAAATAATTTTTTTTTCATTTTTACCCCTATCCGTACAGCTGGATCGGATCGGATCGGATCCATTTCGGAATCAGTCTCGACCAATACCGATCCGATCCAGCCAAAATTGGCCGATCTGATCCGATACCTCAAACCATGCCTGCAGGTCTGTTTTTAGTTCAGGGTTTCAAATTATTCCGATTTCTAGCATTTTGAGACTCCCCGATTTCTGCTGTTTCAGACCGATTATGCATTATTCAGCGATTCCTGGTTTTAAAACCCTAGCTTTTATGAATCCAAGTCTGAATTGTTGGAGCTTATAAACTAGAAGACGTCTCGATGGACCACCTATGGACCTTAACTTTTTGCCACATTTCCAAGTTCCAACCCAAATACATTTGGCAGGATAGATTAAATTTTTTTTTTACCGACAATAGCAGGATAAATTAATTTTAAAAACAGCTTACGAAAATAATTTTTCAGAATAAGTTTGCATTTGTAGAAATGAATTATGGTGGTGCATTGACAAGATCACTAGACTTCTCCAAGGCCTCCAAGAAGCAATGTTTGAGGCATTATGAAGCAAAAGATCGGACCTTCTACATGCCCCCAACCCTGTGACAGCTTCATGGGCATGGAAATCTATTGCGAATGTTGTCCCTCTTCTTCAAGTTGTGCTGAGGATCCTCCATGACATGGCTGCAGCAGACAACCTTCAATACTATAGATTCATATTGAACAATAAATCTCCTAGTCCCGCCAATATTCGCTAAGTAGACTCAAACATTTTTTTTAAACTCAGACTATAATTGTTCTAAACCCAAAAACCCAATTATTAATTATCCAAATAGGCTCCTCCCCTACCCGTTTTCCTGATATAATCATCCTTTTAGGTCTCCTCACATTTATAGGATATACTGCTTTTCAAAGTTCAATTCAATAACAAGCATCTGTATAACCGAAACTCCATAAATTTTCAATACTAAAAACCCTACAGCTTCAGCACTACAAGTTTAGAATCAAATATACCAAAGGAAGGTTTTTTTTCTTTTTCCTCCACTCTTTCTTACCAATTATACAAATCAGCACAACCAATTTATCAAATCATTAACACAAACAGCCTTTTTAATAAAAGAAAACTTATCGATACAAATAAATTCATAGAAAGTAACATCCTATTAACTAATTTTGCAAATTAATGCCCCAAGAAACCAATTTTACATAAATTTTACTTGTTATACACCTTCTAATGTTGAGTAAATTGAAGTTAAAACTGCAAATCTGGGACTAGCCTCTACTCAAGTAATCACACTCACCAGAATGACTAGGCAACAGATAAGTGTCTTCCTGCTGAGCTCAAAACAGGTCAACTGAAGCATAAGAGCTGGACAGTAAATTTCCTAGAAACACATATTGAATCATTGACCTTAATGGTTGCACAAAAAAAGAGTTATATATAGGCTCGTATACAGTCTCCATATAGACATTGAGGCTTCAAGGTCACAAAGAAGCAATTAGATCTGTTTGTCAAGTTTCAAAGATTTGGGCATTTTACAATAGGTTCTTTCCACACTTCCTCAGTTCCATATCCTAGTCCTAGCAGATTAATATTTCCTTTGAATAATTCCAAGAGATGAGGAACTTCTTTCTCATATTTGGTCACAAACTTCTCCAAGAAATACTTCTCATTTTTTGTCAACAGATGTGCCAATTTAAGATCTTCCTTCACCAGACCTTTCAATATCAATACTCGTAAAACTGAACACCATGGAAGAATCCTCTACTCCAAGCTAAACCCAAGAAGTTGCGGGTATGTGATGATAACTGCCCTTTCCCAACCCATTTTGTTATGGAAGAAATCCATGTCTCATTATCCTCTTCTCAGACAGTGCCACAAAATAAGGGTACTTTCTAAATGCCATGAGAATCTCATTTTCAAAAAAACCCCACCTTCTATAAGCCTCCAATTTCAGCTTCCATGTCGATCTGTTCACTGATGTAAATACAAACAGAGCACGCATAAACATGTGTTTGGAAAGGTTGAAACCCATTTGCTTAATCTCCTCAAGTATCTGTTTGAACCGATCATTTTTTGGCATCATGGTGCTGGGAAAGTTAATTAGTAAAATCACGATTTCAGACTCAGGCACTCCATTTTCTCTCAAGATTGCAATATTTCGAGACACAATCTGTATGCCACACCTGATGAGACGAGGTTCACGTTTTAGACCAAGAACAACATTCTCCACAATCCCAACTAAACTTTTCAAGAAATTAAAAGCAGGGATGATTTGGTTTTCTAAGCTACTGGACAAGACCCTTGGCTCTTTACAGAGGATTTTGGCGATGTTAGGACTGGAAACACCCTGGGAATGGAAAAACTCAAGTTTAGGCAGAAGGTTCTTTGTAGGACTGGATACGAGCACTGATGGGCACCTTCCAATGATACTGGAAATTTGGGCGTCGGTGAATCCATGGTTTCTGAAGAGGGTAAGAACCGAATCTAGTCTATCAGAGGATTCAAAACCAACCTTCTTGGATGCAGAAATGGCGACTCGGGTGATAGGCCACAGGAGCTGATTGTAAAACAAAGCCATCATATTCAGGCCCAAGGCCGTGGAGAAGACTAAGAACCATTTGGCTATCAGAGATGGGCTGAGCAGCTGCGGCCAGATGTTTTGCAATTGTCTTCGCTTTTTGAACATATTCAACCACAGAGAGAGTGCCCTTTTTTATACGGGCCTGAGAGTAGGAGAAGTGCTTCTCAAGCGCCATCCATACTTCATGAGAAGTATCCAAACCAACAACCAGGGAGAAGACCGATTCGGTGAGAGTAGAGAGTAAGCAACAGAGCAACATCTGATCTTGCTGCTGCCATGTGATATACTCAGGGTTGGGTTGCAGTTGAGGTGTAGCAGCAGGGTCAGTGGCATTCACAGTCGCAGCGAGGGTTGGAGAGGGACACGGAAACAAGCCATCGACATACTTGAGATAGTCATGAAGCCGGAATAATGGCAGAAACTGAGCATGCCATAAGAGATAGTTGGTTTGGTCCAACTTGATCTGCAGAATATGTGATATGTTTCCTCCAAAACCAAAGGGAGTGGGGGTCCAACTTGATCTGCAGAATATGTGATATGTTTCCTCCAAAACCAAAGGGAGTGGAGGCCGAGATCACAGCAGGTGTGGTTGTGAGCGACGAAGATGGAGAGGTTGCCAAGGCAGAAACGTGAAAAGGAAGGGAGAAAAATCTGGATCGAACTGCTAAAACTTTAGCAGGCTGCTGATACCATGTAAAGTTTGAGATGAACTTGAATTCCTTAGTACCGAATTGGTATGTGAGGCTGCGTATTTATATTGTATTTACAAGAGTTTTACATTCAGATGTAACTTGAGGGTCACTCAAGATTAGATAAGGATAAGAGCCGTTGCTACAGTTTAGGACTTAGTTAAAGATAATCCTTGAGAGGAATGATCGGTTGAGGACTCTTCTTGTGACTTGGAAGAGTTATCTTGAGGAGTTACACTTTCACTGATGAGGTAAGAGACAACGAAAGGGTTCTGATTTCTTGAGGGTTTTGAGGAGAAGTATTAATTGAAAGATGAAGAAGGGTTTTGCAGAAAACCCAGATGGCTTGTTGAAGCTCTTATTACAACAGTTCTCCCGATCAGGACTCTTTTGAAGAACAAACTAAACATTCGGAAATTTTATTAAAAGCGCAATTAGTGCCGACTTATGACAACGAACTTACAGGTTCTTTCGACAGTGCGACTTCTGTTTCCACTTTCCATTGCTTTCATCTGCTCTGCAACTTGAGACCAAAGTTCTCGAAGTGTGAATGCTACCTACGGACTGGAGAGTAAAAAAAAATCCACGAAGCCCCTTTGGCAACTAGAGATTTAGGAGAAGCTGCAGATCGATTTGGTGATGAATACAATTCATATGATCGGACTTAATTAGGTTCCACATAGGCCTTACTTCTTGTCTCATGGCAATTCACTTCAACAACATTGAAAGCCTGAGAGTAGGGATGTAAATGAATAGCCGAAATCCGTTTTCGTATCCATTTAGCACTATCCGAATCCGTGCGAAAGCTAAACGGATAGATACGGATAGGCTATAGCTATCCAAAAAGCTATATTTACATGTAAATGGATAAAATATCCGATCTATATTCGCGCCCGTATCCGTTTAGCACTATCCAAATCCATCCGAAAGCTAATCGGATGTGGATGCAGATATAGCACTATCCGAGCCGAATCCGATCCGTTTACATCCCTACCTGAGAGCAAGGTTTTAAAATTCAGAATCACTCCGTGCCATTGGAATTGGTCCGTCACTGGAATTGGTTTAAAAAACCCTAGAAGTAAAAATTTTTAGTGATTCTAGGATTTTTTTTTTTTTTTGGAAAAATTTCACGCAACCCCCCTGAGGTATGACTAATGTACACTTTCACTTGTGAGGTTTAGAAAATTTCACATACCTCCCATACTTTCCAAACGAAGTAATAAAAACACCCATTCCATTAATTGTAGAAAAACTCACATTCTTGAAAGCTCAACCTAGTACTTCTGATGTCGTGAAGCACAATCGACAATTCTGTTAGTGGTTGTAGAGAATCGCTCCCAAGGAAGCGAATGAGAGATTGGCAATCCGAGTACACACGATCAGGCATCAAATTCCAGCAGCTCTAGCCTTATGCATACCAAGTTTCAAAGCTAAAGCCTCACCAACAATGACTGAAGTTGGGAACAAATGATCCGTTGCTATCCATCCAATCGAAGCTTGCTCATCTAACATAAAGCAACCTAGTCCCATGGCACACGGCCTGGTGGAGAAAGCTGCATCGGAAAAGACTTGACATTTCCTAGAATGCTGATGTATATGTGAAGGAGGTATTTGAATCTGATCTGGTGCCTGAGTTAAAAACAAAGAACTCAAAACAGAATCAACTGTTAATTTAGCACTCATTAGCCATATGTGGACTGGAGGGTTATGTCTTCTATAGATTGCAGCATTTCTTCTCTTCCAATTTTCCCATATGTGATTGAAGAGTTTTCTTTCCGTCTCGTTTTGCTCTAATGAGGTAACGTTTCAGGAACCCTTTATCTCCTTCCCTCTTGCCCTCTCCCATTGCCGCCGATTGAGTACTGCTAGCATTAGATGGGTTAAATTGTTAAGTGGTGACTGCAGTGGCTGCCTCATCTCTCTCGCGTCTCGTTTTGCTCTAATGAGGTAACGTTTCAGGAACCCTTTATCTCCTTCCGTCTTGCCCTCTCCCATCGCCGCCGATTGAGTACTGCTAGCATGAGATGGGTTAAATTGTTAAGTGGCGACTGCAGTAGCTGCCTCATCTCTCTCGCGTCTGAGCTCTGGCTGCCTCATCACTGTTTGGATTTGTTGTGCTGCCTGAAACCTTTATTTTGGAAAATCTGGTTTATCCTGGTTTCTCGAACGAAACCCCTTCTCTAAGTTTTTCTCTACCGTTTTTTCATGTTTATTTCCGCCGTTTGTGCGTGTAATCCTTCTCCTCTCCTTCTTTGCACCATCCACTAAGATCCTTGGCACCGCCGACAGCGATGCCGACAACGATGATGACGAACCCACCCCCACTTTCACGGATCATCATCGCCCCACCTTCCATAATGCTTCACCATCCCTGAAGCTCCCCGTTTTACCTTATCCAGCCTCAGTTCAGTGGCTGGTTATGGTTTTTAGCCACCGAACCGAGGGGCTTCCAAACAAGGGAGGTTTTTCCATTTTCCTTGTTTGTATATTTGCAGGTGTTAGTGATCCGGGTGCTGGTGGCACCAAGATTATCATCGGCTCCGATGCCCCAACCGCCGTTCACCTTCACCATACCTTTCCTGTTGCCGAACGAAGCTCTACCCGCCTATCCAGCAGATCCTTGCAGTTCTGTTCGAAAGTAGGCTGTGGCAGCGTTTCTGGTGGCCCTTTTGCAGTCGATCGCAGCTCCACTCGTCGATCCAACAGACCTTTGTCAATCCAGCAAGTCTGTTTGAAAGTAGGCGTTGTGGTAGTGTATCGGCATGCGTGAACAGTTTGGCGTTGGTTTGCTCAGCACATATGGCCCCCCCTCTTTTGGCACATTTGTGTCTGCGCTTAATTTTAGCTGTATCTACTGCTTTTTTTCTAGGGAAGTGGTTGTAAACCATCCCCTAGCTTGGATGACCCAGTCAATGGCATGTGAGACTGAGTTAATTTTCACTCCTTGTTTTGGATACCATATATCCATACCTTGTGTTTATCATGCTCTCTATCTATCTTATGTATTTTGTTTTCCTTTGTTTGGCATTGGGCGCGCTTGAATGAATAGCCTTCTTTTCTACCCAAAAAAAAAAAAAACAACATAGCATAGATAGAAAAACATTGTTGTTGCTCCTTACGGGGTAGGCCAGGCTGTTGTCCCCAACATAAAAACCATTCAAATACACTCCTAGTGGGGTTACTCCTTGATCTCATGGTAATAGGGAAGGCAAACCACGCCTGCTGTGCTATCGGGCATTCAAAAAGAGTGTGTTCTACTGTTTTAGCAGCTCCATCACATAATGGACACGTCTCTGAGATGATTATATTTCTCTTTTGCAAATTCTTGAAAACAGCTATCACATCAATACAACATTTCCACAAGAAAACCTGAACTTTAGGTGGAATTTTTTAATTCCATATTACTTTCCACACCTGTTGGGGAATGATGGAGGCCTTTACTGCTGAATGTGATTGATATGGAGTTTGGGATGAACCAAGTCGATAGGCAGACTTGACAGAAAAGATACCTTTAGAATTTGGGCCCCAGCATAACTTATCAGCCCCTCCTTCAGTGCTGATGGAAATTTTGAGTATACATCCTACTTCTTCATAAGAGACCAGCTTTAAAAGCTTTGATATATTCCATCTACCAGGGTAGCTAATAAGGTCTGCCACCACCCTTTCATCACAATTATCTGGCGTACTAGAGAGGATCTTATACCCTTTAATATAGGGTACCCAAGGGTCATCCCAAATGCTAACTGACCGGCCATCTCCAATTACCCACAACAATCCCTTTTCCAACAGCTCTCTTCCTTGGAGGATACTTCTCTAGGCCCAAAACTGATTAGTGGCCAGAAGCTTCCAAGAAATTCCCAAAAGGGAAATAAATGCTCTTCACAAGCTGCGCCCACATTGAATCACTCTTTGTGATCAAACACCATCCTAATTTTGCCATTAGAGCCATATTCTGTATTTTAAAATCACATAGTCCCAATCCACCATCTAACTTGGGAATACATAAACATTCCCAACTAGCCCAGTGCACCTTCCTCTCCTTTCCTTTCTGACCCCACTAGAAACTACATACTGCTTTGTTAAGGTCTTCAAGAGTACTATTTGGAAGCTTCAAATAGTACTCTTGAAGACCTTGCAATAGATTTAATGAGTACCTCTCTTCCTGCAGGAGATAACAGCTTCTCCTTCCACCCAGTCACCCTACTAATGGTTCTGTCTTTTACTTCTTGAAAGGCCTCTTTTTTAGATCTCCCTTTTTCAGAGGGCAGCCCCAAATATCTCTCCGGTTTCCTCAAACTCCTTATACCCACCATTCTAGCATATATTCTCATAAGTCTAACCGGAGTATTTACCCTAAAACTTGCAACTGACTTTTGCAGATTAATTGCTTGACCTGAGGCTGCACAATAGGGTATGCAATAGGCTTTTAAGAGTCTATACAGAACTGTGAGTTGCCTCCATGAAAATCACAGAGTCATCAGCAAAAAGGGAATGGGTAATCTGTGGGCTATATCTTCAAACTTTAATCCCTTGTAACATGCCTTCATTGACAGCTCCATCAATAAGGGAGGACAAACATTCTGTGCAAACAATAAAAAGGGCTAGTGAGAGATGATCGCCTTGTTGCAACCCCCTAGAAGGAGTAAAGGTGTTCTTTTCTGCACTCCATTTATCAGAAACAAGTAGGAGACTGGTAACACATTTCATAAGCAATTTAACCCATCTGTCACACATACCCAACTTCCTAAGGACTCCTTCCAAGAAGCTCCACTCCAATCTATCATATGTCTTTCTCATATCTAACTTGAAAGAGGCCAAATACCTTCTTCCACCCCTTTTATTCTTCATATGGTGGTGCAATTCATGTGTAATTAGAATATTGTCAGAAATCCTTCTACCCTCTACAACTGTTGTTTGCCCTGGAGAGACACATTTTTCTTAACCTCTTAGCAAAAACTTTTGAAAAAATCCAATACACAACATTGCAGAGGCTTATAGGCCTGTATTGATCAATTGATACTGTTAGGAATGGTTGTATTGTATCAGGGGTATATGTGTAAATATCCCCTTGTATTATTTTCTTATTTTTTGTCATTTGTATAAGGCCAAGGGCCTAGGTGTAATTTACTATTCTTTTCAATATAAGCATGTTAGTCTCTAGGTTAGAGACATAACACTTGAACACCAAAACCGTGGCTGCTCTGTTCTCTTTCTTCTCTTCTCCTTCTTCAACCTAAAATCTATCATGGTATCAAAGTTGTTTGCTCCTGGAGTTTGAAGGTGATCGAAGATTGTTTGGAAGGTGAAGAACAATCTCTGTGAAGGAAAATAGCATACCTTCTCAGACCTGTTTCTCTCTTGTCTGCAGTCCAAATACTGAGCAACCAAGTGCTCTAGTTTCGTGTGGAGGTCTTGTTTCTTCTCATTGTGTCCTCCCACATCTCTTGGAAGCACCCAAGGAGTAGAAGGGAATCTCAGCCAGGCTGTTCTGCCTCTGTTTTCCGCCAGCTGCAGTGTTTTTTGGCTCTTGTTGCTTCAAAAGGTTCTTGTTTGACCAGTTTCTTTGGTCTATTTGAATCGTTTTTTTGTAAGGAGCAATACTCATCCTTACTCCGTGGTTGTTTGATCAGTTTTTAGGGATTTAAAGGCCTATTTTCAGGCTATTTATCTCTGTTTTTCCTGGTTTTCTATTGCTGCATTTGTGAGACTGTTGTTGTGGTTGAGATATTTGTTATTTGGGCCTATCAAGTGTTTGATTAAAGGTCAAAATGGGTGACAAAGATGCTGCAACACCCCTGCCTCTTGTAGACACAGCCCAAACAGCCCCATTTCTTCCTTCCTCCTTTGAGAGTCCCAATATCCAACTCCCTATTGCCAAACTTGAGAACCACAACTATTTGGATTGGTCCCGGTCCATGAAATTGATTCTCCGGTGTAGGGGAAAGATGGGTTACATCAATGGTAGTATACAGGCCCCTCTTCCGACTGAGCAAGGGTATCCCAAGTGGGACTCTGAGAATTCCCTGGTGATGGCCTGGCTTCTTTTCTCCATGAAGCCTGAGATTGGAAGAAGATTTATGGGCAAGGAGACTGCCAAGGACATTTGGGATAGTGTGGCCCGTATTTTTGATCGGGTTGGGGACTCTACTAAGGTGTACCAACTTCACCAACAGATTGTCAGCTTGCGCCAAGGTGAGAGAAGTATCTCTGAATACTATAGCCTTGTTGTGGGCCTGTGGGAAGAGTATGGCCATTATAGAGATCTCCAGTTATGCCCTGCTGATGAGGTCAAGGTGCATTGGTTGTTTGAGAGAGAGAGGGTCTTATTTCTTCTTGGAGGTCTTAATGCTGATTTGAGCCTCTTAGGGTGCAAATCCTTGGCCGTCCAAGTCTTCCCTCACTGGAGGAGGTGTGTGGATATCTACAGAGTGAGGAGACCCGTAGGGGTGCTATGGGGACTGCCCCCACTATTGAGCACTCTGCACTTGTTTCTTCCATCTCTCAGGACTCCACCAAGGGGGCCGATAA
Source organism: Telopea speciosissima (assembly GCF_018873765.1). NCBI lineage: Eukaryota > Viridiplantae > Streptophyta > Magnoliopsida > Proteales > Proteaceae > Telopea > Telopea speciosissima. The sequence goes on from NW_025317599.1 coordinate 15,861, forward strand.
GGGGGTTGCTAAGGGAGCTGTGAAGGGTCGATTCCTATGTGACCATTGTGGCAAGAATGGGCATACTAAGGATTTTTGCTGGGATCTCCATGGGAAGCCCCCTGCTAGTTCATCTGGAGGGCAAGGACAGCGGAAGAAAGGGCCTAAGGCTCATGTTGGAGTTGTTGAATCTGATGAATCCTCTCTTTCCAAGGAGGACATTGCTGCATTTCGCCGGATTGTGGCTCATTTGGATGGTTCCTCTGCCACTTCCTCAGGTTCCTCTACCACCGGTTCTTCCACTGCACTGCAGGCTTCCTCCTCCGGCCTCACCTTTTGGGTCATTGACTCAGGTGCCACAAATCATATGACTGGTAGGTCACAGCTATATAATTCCTATTCTGTTTGTTCTGGGAAAGATAAGGTAAAAATTGCTGATGGTACCTTCTCTTCTATTTCTAGTAAGGGAGATATCCAGGTTGCACCTTTTTTACCCTTGAAGTCTGTTTTTCATGTTCCCAATATAAGCATATTAGTCTCTAGGTTAGAGACATAACACTTGAACACCAAAACCGTGGCTGCTCTCTTCTCTTTCTTCTCTTCTCCTTCTTCAGCCTAAAATCTATCAGATACGGCCTTTTTTCCTTTAGGTATGAGCAATAGATGAGTATGGTTCAGATTCTTTAATAAGAATCCAGATTCAAAAAATGCTCTCATACATCCTTCCCAACAATATCCCAGTAACTTTGAAAGAATATAGGAGGCATCCCATCAGGCCCTGGAGCTTTTAGGGGCTTCATACTGAAGGCTGCTGTTGTAATCTCTTCATCAGTGAGTGGTAAACATAACTCATTATTCATCTCCACTGATATTTTAGAGGGGATGAATCGCAAAGCATGCTCCATATTCTGGACCCCTTCTGAGTTGTAAAGACTTAGAAAAAAATCATTTATCTCCCAATCAATATCCTTTTCATTCTCTAACCATAATCCCCCTCTTGACTTCAATTTAATTATTTTATTTCTACTCCGGCATTGTAGAGTGGTAGCATGAAAGAATTTCGTGTTTCTATCGCCACATTGACTCCACTGCACTCTAGATTTTTTAAGCCATGTCATCTCCTGCTGGGCTAGACACTGTTGTAGCTTTACCTGGGCTGCATGTTCTTCTTTTGCTAATGATGGTGACCATTCCCTTTTCTGAATATTCCTTAGTGACTCAAGACATGACTGCACCTCTTCATCAATGTTTGTTACTGCTGTACCTTTCCACACTGCTAGTTCAGCTCTAACTGCTTGCACCTTCTTGTGAACTTTGCACATTTCTGAGCCTCGTACTATTGTGTTCCAACCTTTACTAATTGTTTCCTTGCATCCTGGGATGTCACACCATCTAGCTTCAAAATAGCTTCTTTCCTGTTTATGACTTATCTGCCATTACAAAAAATTAAAAAAAATCGACACCTAGTGTAATCATTTATACCCTGCTTCCCATACAGGAAAAAGATCCAGACTCAAGGAACAATGAGTTTTCATCAGACAAAAACATAGAAGATGGAGATCTCCTTGATGTTGCAAGTGAAATTAGAAATATAAATACCATGTTAATTGCTAGCACTGTCAAAGGGAGGGTGCAAATTTTATCCTCCTTGAAAAACAGAGCAAATACATATTGGAAACCCTGGAAATCTCATAGCCTTTTTGAAAACTGACTTTTTGACGATGTTTTGCTAACTAACACCCTTACTATGATCCCTCTCAAGGTAAGGAAAGATTTGGAGGAGAGAGAGTTGAAAAAAATGCAAGTAGTTCTGGTGGTACTTGCTTTTTGTTGAATTCAGATTTATTTTCAACTTGCAGTAGCACCAAGCATCATTTCCAGCTCATAGAAATTGGTCGTTTTCACTCAACAAACACCATTCTACACGCACACACACAACAATAATTCATCATCATTCAATTAGGTTCCTCCCCTCCCCCCTTTTCCTTTATCTAGGGAGAAAATTTTCTGCATTTCCATCAAAGGCAAATGTATAGTTTTACTGTTATTTCAAGTGGCACAAAAAACCTATCATCAAACACATCGAAAGGAAAATTTCCCTATTTGTTTGGCATGAAACTCTGAGAAATACTATTAAGTAGAGCAGTTATTCGATGATACGAATTAGAACCATCCAGCACGGAAGCACATGGTCCATATATTCTCAAAAAGTGATAACCAAATTCAGTGATTTTAAGACATTCCACCTGTCTACAGCAGTTGGTCCATTCAAGTCTAGAATAATAAAATCTCCCTACAGAAAGTAACTTAAATCTATGGTTTCAAATAGTAGATATATTAGATAAATTCTATAAAATTCATTAAAAAAAGAGAGGCTTTGAATAGATATAATCATCCTTTTAGGTCTTCTTACATTTATAGGATATACTGCTTTTAAATATTCAATTCTATAACAAGCATTTGTATAACCGAAACTGCACCAATTTTCACTACTAAAGACACTGCAGCTTCAAGACCACAAGTTTAGAACCAAATACACCAAAGGTTGGTTTTCTTTTTCCTTCTCTTTTCTTACAAATTATACAAATCAGCATAACCAATTTATCTGATGATTGAAACTAAGCAGCCTTTTTAAGAAAAGAAAACCTATCGATACACATAAATGCATAGAAAGCGACATCATATAACAAAATTTGCAAATTTAATGCCCCAAGAATCCAATTTTACTTTCTATTCACCTTCTAAAGTTTTTTGTAAATTGAAATTAAACTGTAAATCTGGTACTAGCCTCTACTCAAGTAACCATATGCACCAAAATGACTAGGCAACAGACAAGTGCCTTCCTGCTGAGCATAAAACAGTTCACCTGAAGCATAAAAGCTGGACAGTCAAGTTCCTAGAAACCCATATTGAATCATTGACCTTAATTGTTGGTATTCAGTCTCCATATAGACCTTGAGCCTTCAAATTCACAAAGAAATATTCAGATCTATTTGTCAAATTTCAAACATTTGTGCATTTTACAGTAGGTTTGATGCAGATTTATCACCAAATTGGGCTTCTTTTATTAGGAATAAGTCTAGGGTTGGGATATATATATATGTTGGGCCTTTGATCCCAGGGGCTTTCTATGTAATAGGCCACTTTAATGAGCCTAAACTAGGGGTATATAGGTTGCATACGGGATTAGCCCAATACTTAGTTTATTTTTATGTTTTTTAATTGAACCGATTCAAATAAGTTGCATCCAATTGGTTCAATTTAAGTGATCATGTGACTTGGTTAAGTGGTCATGTGACAACTTAAGTGGTCATGTGATGTAAAGTTGGGCTGGATTAGGACTCTATAAGTCCAGCCATGTTTTGAGTCTATTTCCTTTAGTATTCTAGTTTCCTAGTCAGTTTAAGTTACCTAATAGGTTAGGGATAGGGTTAGGCCATTCCTTTTTAGTGTCTAAGTTTATTTTTGAGTCTTCTATATAAGTTTGTAAGGGAGGCCAGCATTACATACGAATTTTGATTAATAAAAACTCAACTTTATGCTTGCTGCCTTTGTTGTTGCCTTTGCTCCATCGTGAATGTGCCTTGTGAGTAATATCAAGGTGAAGGGATTGGTGGATCTCCAATCGACTCCTTGCATCGTGAAGATCGGGAGGGCTGCTACTTATCTCCTTGCATCTTGTAGATCGGGAGACCCCATTGTTCATCTTCAAAGCTGCTGCCATTGAAGATCTCTTCAAATCCAGTAAGTTTGAATCTGAACTTTGTTTAAACCTTCTTCTTCTCACTCCTACCCTAACTAGGATTCCTTCATAACTTCAAATCTGTCCATTAGTTTCAAACCAAACTTTCAGCATACATCCCTTACATCATTATTGACACTCGATCCAAGTTTCATCAAACCCCCACCACCCTAAACCCTAGAATCCCCTACTCCTACCTAGGACTACATTAAGGTTCTTTCCACACGTCCTCAGTTCCATATCCTAGTTCTAGTAGACTAATATTCCCTTTGTATAAATCCAAAATTTGAGGAACTTCTTTCTCATATTTTGTCACAAACTTCTCCAAGAAAAGCTTCTCACTTTCTTTCAACAGATATTCCATTTTAAGACTGTTAAAAGAGAGATGTAGAGAATGCTTGAATGATAAATTCGATCATTCAGGCCCTGTTTATATAGAGAACCGAATTACAACTGAAAATAGAAACTTAACTCAGTCCTAGTCCTACTAGGAATTCCTAATACAACTAGGAATCCCAAACTAGGCCTCGGCTGGGGAAAAACAATAAAAGGAAATAAAAAATAAAGAAAAAGAAACATAAATAAAGTGGGACTAACCACCCTAACTCGACTAGGACTAATCCTAGTAAGCTAGGACAGGTAGGACCAATCCTAGTGGAACTAGGACTGCTTACCCCAATCAGGTAAGCAGTAAGCAGCCTATTTCAACACTCCCCCTCAAGTTGGAGCAAAGATGTCGATCATGCCCAACTTGACTAAATTGGGATGAAACAATTTTCCGGACAATCCCTTGGTGAAGATATCGCAAGTTGATCCGCAGATGTCACAAAAGGAATACAAATCAGCCCATCTTCTAACTTCTCTTTGATGAAATGCCTATCCACCTCAACATGCTTGGTACGATCATGCTGTACAGGATTGTGTGCTATGTTGATTGCAGCCTTGTTGTCACAGTACAACATCATAGGAAGACGAATAGGAACACCAAGATCTTGTAACAACCCTTTAAGCCAGAGTAACTCACAAATACCCTGTGCCATAGCTCGAAACTCAGCTTCGGCACTAGAACGGGCAACAACATTTTGCTTCTTGCTACGCCACGTGACAAGATTTCCACCTACAAAGGAGCAATATCAGAAATAGACTTGCGATATGCAGAACCAGCCCAATCAGAATCAGTGTATGCTTCTATCCGTAGATGACCATGCGTAGACAAAAGAATTCCTTTTCCAGGAGCTGACTTCAAATAGTGTAAGATACGAAGAACAACCTCCATATGAGAAGAATAGGGATCATGCATAAATTGGCTTACAGTACTCACGGCGACAGCAATGTCAGGACGAGTGTGTGAGAGATAAATCAACTTCCCTACAAGTCTTTGGTACCGGCCTTTATCAACAGGCTCCCCTTCTTTCTCCTTGAGTCGAACAAGAGGGGTCCATAGGAGTATCGAAGGATGGCAGCCTAGCAACCCGGTTTCTGCTAATAAGTCTAGGACATACTTCCTCTGGGAGAGAAAAATGCCTTTAGAAGATCTGGCCACTTCAATCCCAAGAAAGTATCGTAATTTCCCTAGATCTTTAATCTCAAATGCTTGTCAAGGAAGGTCTTGATTGTTTGATCTCATCACCATCATTACCAGAACTACTATATCATCGACGTAGACTATAAGAACAATGAGTTTTTCACCATCCTGTTTATAAAGAGTGTGTGATCAGCATTACTCGCTTATAGCCCACGTAAATCATAGCTTTGTGGAACGGCCAAACCATGCTCGAGGGCATCGCTTCAGCTCATAAAGTACACGCTCGGTTTACACACTTTTCCTTGGTTTTACACAAGAGAACCCCGGTGGGACGTCCATATACACCTCCTCATCCAGTGCTCCATTTAGGAAGGCATTTTTTACATCTAGCTGCTGCAAATCCCATCCAAGGTTGACTGCACAAGATAATAACACACGAACAGTATTCAACTTTGCAACAGGTGCAAAAGTTTCCTGGTAATCAATGCCGTATGTCTGAATAAACCCCTTGGCCACGAGCCGTGCCTTATACCTATCCACAGTGCCATCAACCTTCTGTTTCACCACAAACACCCATTTGCATCCAACGGTTTTCTTCCCAGGTGGAAGAACCACAAGCTCCCATGTGTTATTTTTCTTCAAGGCCTCCATTTCTTCCATCATAGCTGCCTTCCACTTTCCGTCTGATAGAGCTTCCTACCAATGGTTAGGAATACGAACAGAAGAAAGAGAGGAAACAAAAGCATGAAAGGATGGGGAAAGTGAGTTATAAGAAACAACATGAGATATGGGATGCTGCGTGCAAGTCCTGACACCTTTGCGAAGAGCAATAGGTAATTCAGGAGAAGGAATATTACCAGGTGGAGAGGCAGGTTCTAGATCCGGGTTCGGCAATTGGATGGGTACTGGAGCAACAGTTGATTGAACCTGCTTATGTTTCCTTCCATAGGTCTTCACAGTACGGTCATCAATCCTCCTCTGAAATTCACTAATAGTCCTTTGGATAGGAGTCTGGACCGGGGTAGGTTGCTCCTCTTGAATAGAGATAGTCTCCCCCTGTATAGGAACCTCTCCCCCTGAGTCAGGGGAAGTACTAGGGACAGGCCGAACTGGTTCAGACTCGTGGTAAACAGACTGAAGTGGAGGTAGAGAGTCAATAGTCAGCACATCTTCACTAGCACTCTCCCCCTGAAGAGGTGGGGACACATAATATGAAACATGTTCATGAAAAACAACATCCATGCTAACAAAAGTCCGGCGGGAAGGAGGGTAATTTTTTTTGGACACATCATGTCAGTGTAGAAGAAAAGATGTCTTATGCTTTTTGGAAAACTTAGAGATTCTTGTGACAATAATAATTTACCTTTAAAATTAATGTACATTATTATAAAATGAAATAGGGACAAGAGAATATTACCTGGTCGCATGACCCCTGTGCCAGCGTGGTGGCCAATGCAAGCGTATGCACAAGCATCTTGGGGGATGGGATTTCCGTCTTTCCATGGGGTGGGGCAGTCATTTCGCCCCCTATCCCACGTGACCAGTTAGTGTTCTTTTCCCCCAATGAAAGAATACTAAACAACCATATGGGGGAATGTTTTCTGTTCGGGAGTGTACCCTACACCCCCAAACCCCTTTGTGTCTATCCCGTCCCCTATGTAATGACCTCCTGCCCCCCCCCCCCCCTTTTAATTAGGGAAAATTACTTAGATCCACTAGATAAGAATGGAAATTACAAGATAAGTAGGTTTCAAATTTGTTTTACATCCCTTCTAGTTTAAAAAAATTTACTTAATCCCCAAAGTAGGTTAGTACTCATGCCACGTTAGAATAAACTAAAAAAGAAAACTTCCAAAATTTTCCGAACCTAATATAATTGTTTTAAAAACTGTGAAATCCGATAAAAGTGCACCTTAATTGTAGGAGTGGAAATCAAAGCGGTTATTATCCCCTAAAAAAAATAAATAGAAAGCTATTGCATCGAATCCAAAGGGAAGTACATCTTAATTGTTAGAATAGAAAACAATAGAAACATATTAAAGAAAAAATAAAAAAGAGGATGGTTCACCCACCATCCTAAGGTTTTCGTATGCTCCAAAATACCCTCTCAATACCTATTCCCACCCTGCGGCCTGCGGTGAATGAGATCTCATTCACAGTTGGTGAAAGGAAACTCGGTCATTAAAAAAAAAAACAAAAGTGAGAATCAATAAAAAAAACAAATTTTAAATAAAAACAGATAGAGAGAGTTGTGCGTGCCCCTTCCCTCCTATTTTCCCCATTATGGTTTAAAATTACAACAAATTTTTTGGCAATTTTGGAAGTTTACTTTTATTTTATTCTTACATGGCTTGACTATTAACTAACTTTGGGGATTGAGTAAATCTTTTCAAAATGGAAAGTAGTGGATGTAAAACAAATTTGAAATCTACTTATCTTATAATTTCTTTGCTTATCTAGTAGATTTAAGAAATTGTCCCTATTAATTATACCAAAGTTGTGAGTGGGTGTTTCCTGTCAGTATAGCAAACGCTCCAAGATAGGAAACACTTTCCCACAATATATAACATATTAAACATATATTAACGAGGTACGTGGGGGGGGAAATTGTAAAAAAATCCTAGAAAATATATTAGGGGATGTTACAAATCAATATTTTAAGCATGCAACACTCTCAAACATTAAGCAGTGGGGAAATATATAGTTTAATTAATTTAACCATGAAATATCATGTTTATTCTATTATTTTTTTCTCAAATTTTATTAGGTAGGAAAATGGGGAAAAAATCAGAATTTTTATGTTCTTCCACACTTCTCAATGATTTTGGCAAAACAAATCATCAAACACATGAAGTAATCAACTAAACTTGTAGGTTTAGGATAAACACATATTCATCCAATTCAAACCGAAATAAACATAAAGGGGGGGGGGGGGGGAATCGAGCTTTACCTTGGGCTACACAAAAACTCTCTCAAATCCGAAAAAATCCCTCTCTAGATCTCCGAAATCCAATGTTTTTGGTCAATTTAGACGCTATGGATTGGTAGATCGGAAAAAAGTATCCCTCCTCCCCAAGTATGATGCTCTGCCTTGGACAAATTGCTTAGAAATATTCTAAAAAATGTAAGTCACTGGCTTGTGTTGGGTATTTAAGTTGCAAAGGGGAAAAAATTATAATTCTAGGTAAAAATTATATTAAAAAAGATGAATTATTATTGTTAAAAAGGTCAGTAATTTTTTTCAAATATTGCAAAGCATCTATTCTGCCATGTAGACAGTTGCTATGTCTATTCCGACCGTTGGATAGAGAGTAAAAGGTTTAGATTAGCCACTTTTCAAGTTTCAAAGCTTAATTTAATCAAACACCCCTTTTTGTATCGGTACACAACTCGTGTATGTCCATGCATGTTTATCAATACTCTAGACATTATTGTGCACTCTCCTAACTTTGAGAGGGATTTGTCACCATAGATTATATGTCTTGTGATTTTCAGAAACATCACCTTCCATTGTTATATGTATAACTACCCAAAAAAATTACAGGTGAAAGCAATATAAAAAGAGAAAAAAAAAAATTATTCTCACAACCCAGTAACCCACTTCATTAGCTTGTCAAAAGTGGCACTACCTCGTGCCATGTGGAATTAAGAAATTTCAATTTTAACATTTGGATAGATAGTAAATAATCTAGATTAACTACATGTCATATTTCAAAGCCTAATTCAAACAAATACGCTCCTATGTATTGGCATGCATCTTCATATATGTCCGAGCATGCCTATGATACTTTGACCACTCTATGAAATCCCCCATAATCTCCTACCCAAAAAAAAAAAATAACCTCCCATAGTCCTAAATTTTCAAAGCTTTATATTATCACTTGACAAACTTAATGTTGAACTGAAAATTTACATGTGAGCAAGTGACCTTGGGGTTTGTTTACATGTCCATAAAATTTGATCCCATCCGATCTTTGAGTTATTTAAGAAATATTGCCCTATATGGCATAGTATTTCACTTGATTTTTTTTTTAATTGCATGACCACTGCATTGAAGCAAACATAGTCATACTTTACAAAGTCAATTTTTTTTTTTGGATGAATAGAATTTCATTACCAAAAGAGAAGGAGAACAAGAGGCCCCGAGGGGAAGAAAGAAAAATATAAACCAAGCTGTAGCAAAGCTAGCGGCCGGCTGCAACAACAAAAGAAACATTTGAGAGACCCTAGGAATCAACAATGAGTCTGTTCCTTGGGGTGTCAGTATAGCAAGATGGAGGAGCTAGCGAGAGCTTAGCTTTGATTTCAAAGGAAATGGAATCCCAAATCTTCTGAAAGGAGTGAGAGTTGGAGGTCCATTTCCTGATGTTACGCTCCATCCAAATGAGGTTGAGGGCTGCACAAAAAGCTAATTTGCCAGCGGAGTCGCAAATCGAATGGCCGACGAAGGTCATGTCAATCCAAATCCATTCCCTTGAGAAAGGGAGGATCCTTCTGCGAGCAGGCCAACACTTAGACAAGACTCCTTTTTAGATGGCAGCGGCAGTAGGGCACTCAAAGAAGAGGTGATCCAAGTCTTCAATACCATTCCAAAGAAAGGCAACAGCCGTAGAGACCGAGATCTGTCTAGCACGAAGGAAAGACTGGGTAGGCAAACAATTGTTAAAAATTCTCCAAGCCGTGAAGCAGTGACGAGGGATGTGATGCTTGAACCAAAGAAGCTTGCGCCACGGGACCAGCTGTCCATGCATCCTAATAAGATTCCAGGCAGCCTTGGAAGAGAAAGAGCAAGAGTTGTTTGTCTTCCAAGTAACACAGTCACCTCTAGGGGCAGGCCTTCTGGAAATAGAATGGAGCTCATTCCAGAGAAGGCCAAGAGTGGTAGAGGAGGTAGGAGGAGGATATCTGTTATTACCCTATATGGCATAGTACTTCACTTAATTTAATTTCTTAAATAGTTGATATCTGTTATTACCCTATATGGCATAGTATTTCACTTAATTATTATGTTACAATCCTATTTAACCCTACATGATTATATCTGTTCAATGCCAATAATATAAATTGCAAGCTACCGGAAGAATCAATGATTTATCAGAATTTTTTTTAATCAAATTACTTTACTTCTAGATTGGCTTATGAGAGAAGGCCAAGATACTTTGGATTTTTTACCTTTTAACGAGGTTATTTCAAATTTTTGCATCAGATTCATGTTCTTGAATTCCTTGAATTTTGGTTGTGACATGCCTGATGATTTTAGCTCTCTATTTTTCATAGAAAAATTAAGATCTTTTAATAAATCATTCAGGTCCCAAAAAACAAGGAGATATGGAAGAGATGCCATTGAAATTGTAGTTTTAATTATCTTTGAGATTCGAGAGGAAGAGAAATTCTTTTATCCCTTTTTTCTGTATTCTCAATTTTCAACTTGCTAGTATCCCCCCCCAAAAAAAATTATTCTCAACTTGCTTTGGCTGTATTCTGTATGTTCAAATTTGTTACATTTATGTTAATCCGTTTGTTATCTTTCTATCATTGCAACTCTGTTTTGAACAAGACTTCTCCAAAAGAGCTCATTTATGCCAATTTGTGGGTTTGATTGTTTAGCTCAAGTCACATGCCTAGCTGTATCTAGCTTTAGTGGGTCATCCTCATGAGTAATAACTTGTTAGGAGGATTAAGAATTAGCATGGGGTTGTCTTGGAGAATCTCATATGTTATCCTCACTGTAGTGAGTTCTGTTTCCTATTGCTAGTATTCATCCCTCTGATTTTTATTTTTTATTTTTTTGATTTGTTTTGCTTCTACATGGCATCTAATGTTTCAGTCCAAGTTTAGAGAACAAAATGGTTATAGAAACTGTAGAAATGGGAAAATTTGATATTGACTAAGCAAGCTTGGTTATTTGAAATGAATTATGTAACTTAAGGTCTTACAAGAACAAGAAGATCTTGTTGGTTCCATCATTGTATTTTTTATGTTTCTTGGATATCCTTCTGTAGGTTATACAATTTCTCATAGAAATGTCTAGCCATATTCTAAAGATGAAAATATTGGATTTATTGTTTCACATAACAAATTTTCTCAAAAAGGATAATTCTACAACAATGATTCATCATCCAATTAGTTTCCTTCCCCCCTTTGCATTTATCCAGGGAGAAAATTTGCTGCATTTCCATGAAAAGGCAAATGCATAATTTTACTGTTATTTCCAATGGCACCAAAATCTCATCAAGCACAAAGGAACTTTTCACCTTTTGTTTGGAAGAGAACTCTCAAAACCACTAAGTAGAGCAGTCAACTGATTGATACCTGATTAGAACCATCCTGAACATGGTTCATGTATTCCAAAATAGAGGTAACCAAGCTCAGTGATTTTAAGACATTCCACCAGTCTATAGCAGTTGGTCCATTCAAATCTAGAATAATAAAATCTCTCTGCAAAAAAGTAATTAAAATCAATGGTTTCAAACAGAAAACATGTTAAGGCAAATTCTACAAAATTCATCGAAAGGAAAAGGCTTTGAATCGATATAATCATCCTTTTAGGTCTTCTGACATTTATAGGATATACTGCTTTTCAAAGTTTAATTCAATAACAAGCATTTTTATCATTGAAACTGCATCAACTTTCAGTACTAAGACACTACAGCTTCGGCACCACAAGTTAAGAACCAAAAACTTTTTTTTTCCTTCTCTATTCTTTTTTATCAGTTCTACAAATAAGCATAACCAATTTACCAAATCATTGACATTAAGCAGCCTTTTTAATAAAAGAAAACCTACCAACACACATAAATGCTTAGAAAGTGACATCCTAAAACCAAATTTACAAATTTAATGCCCCAAGAATACAATTTTACTTGCTATTCACCTTCTAAGTTTTGCGTAAATTGAAGTCAAACTGTAAATCTGGGACTAGCTCCTAAAGTAACCACAACCACCAAAATGACCAAGCAACAGATAAGTGCCTCCCTGCTGAGCTCAAAACAGTTCACCCAAGGCATGGAAGGTCGACAATCAAATTTCTAGTAACCTATACTGAATCAATAACCTTACTAGTTGCACATAATAGCTTGTATACAGTCTCCATATAGACCTTGAGACTTGAAGCAAACCAAGTTTAAGATATCCTACTAGAAAACAGTAAACAGGTCCATTCAAATTTAGACAAATCAATATCTCTCTCAGAAACAACAAAGTAGCTGTATTGTCAACAATTGACGGATTTGAGATTCATTGAGACTAAAGAGTTAACAAGGAGAGAGAATAACACAGAAACATTAATATTTACCTCATCAAAATAATTTGAGCACTTTACAATAGGTTTTCTCAACCCACTTCCTCAATTCCATCTCCTAGTCCTAGCAGACTAGTATTTCCTTTGTATAAATCCAAAAGATGAGGAACTTCTTTCTCATATATTTTCACAAAATTTTCCAAGAAATGCTTCTCACTCTTTATCAACAGATGTCCAATTTTAAGATCTTCCTTCACCAAACCTTTCAATATCAATACTTGTAAAACTGAACACCTTGGAAGAATCCTCTTCTCCAAGCTAAGCGCAAGAAGTTGCAGGCGCGTGATGATAACTTCCCGTTCCCAACCCATTTTGTTAACAAAGATATTCATATGGCTCATTATCTTCTTCTCAGACGCTGTCATAAAAGAAGGGTACCTCCTAAATGCCAAGAGAATCTCATTCTCAGAAAAACCCCACCTTCGATAAGCCTCCAATTTCTGCTTCCATGTCGATTTTTTCATTGATGTAAACACAGATAGAGCTCTCATAAACGTGTATTTTGAAAGGTCGAAATCCATTTGCTTAATCTCCTCAACCATCTCTTTGAACAGATTATTTTTAGGTGTCAACGATGTGGGATAGTAAGTTAGTAAACGCAGGATAATGGACTCCATTACTCCATTTTCTCTCAAGATTGCAATATTTCGAGCCACAGTCTGTATATCACAATTGATGAAACGAGCTTCACGTTTTAGACCAATAACAACATTCTCCAGAGTCCCAACTAAACTCTTCCAGAAATTAAAAGCAGGGATAATTTTGTTTTCTAAGCTACGGAACAAGAACTTTGAATCTTTGAAGAGGATTTTGGCAATGTTAGGGCTCGAAACGCCCAAGGAATGGAAGAACTCAAGTTTAGGGAGAAGGGTGTTTGTAGGACTGGCAACGAGCAATAATGGATACTTTCTAATGAGTCTGGAAATCTGGGCTTCGGTGAATCCATGGTTTCTAAAGAGGGTAAGAACGGAATCTGGTCCATCAGAGGATTCAAAACCAACCTTCTTGGATGCAGAGATGGCAGCGGGTGAGAGCCCACATGAGCGGATGAGGTAAGAGACCACGAAAGGGTTCTGATTTCTTGAGGCTTTTGATGAAATGTATTTGAGAGATGCAGGGTTTTGCAAAAAACCCAGTTGGGTAGTTGAATCTCTTATTAAGGTTCTCCCTATTGGGACTATTTTGAAGAGGAAACTTAACATTCGGAAAAGTACTAAAAGCGCAATTAGTTCTGACTAGGAACTTACGGAGGGTTCCTCCGAGAGCGCGGCTTCTGTTTCCATTGCTTTCATCTGCTCTGCAACTTGAGACCAAAGTTCTCTATGAGAAGCCTTTTAGCAAGTGGCGCTTTGGAGAACCAGCAGGTCTGTTTGGCAATGAACAGAAATCTTATGACTGAGTTATTGGAGCTTTTAAATCGATGTCACCATGGACCATAATTTTTTTGGGAAAAATGACCGGATTACACAAAAGCAGGTTTAGTTATACAAAATAAACCACTGATTGATTCAGTTAACAAAAATACACTATTGTGGGTTTGGGTTTACAAAACTATCCAAAATAATATTTCTCTCATAAATAAAACTGTCTTGTGACAATTTTACCCCACCTCCCCTTCTCTGGTCACCGATCACAGATCTTCGCCCACACGCCCCAACCCCCTGTTGCACCACAGCCCACCCCAATTTGGATCCTCCACTGCTGAGGTACCCCGTCCTACCGTGCTACGTGGACACAATAAGGTAGGAAATTACCGCCTTACCCCTGCCTAAGCGTCTTGCCCAAGTGGGGGTATAGCGGTCATTTCTTGCCTTACTGTGTCTGCATAGCACAACAGGACAAGGTAGCTCGACAGTTGAGGATCTGGATCCCAATCCACCCCACCTACCCCTACCCCCTTTGTCTTCTTCCTGCAATCCCCTTCTCTTTTTTTTTTTTTTTTTTGTTTGGTAAAAGCTTCTTCCTTCTTCCTGCAATCCTGATTCCTCTCCGATAGTTGTCTTGAAGCAGAGTGCAATGGTAGGAGAGGTGGAACCACGTCACATTGTGCAACAACGGCGAGTTGAATGGGGTACCCAGGGTGGGGGCGTGGACCATGCCGGTTTGGGATGGTGGACAGGCAAACACACCCCAAGCGGGGGTTGTGGGTCATGCCGATCAGGTGTGGCGAATAGGCAAAGACAATGGTAGAGTTTGTAAAGTCGACAACAACACTAGACTTCTTCAGAGTGGCATGTAAAATCCAAGTCAAGGTGGAGATTGTTGGGTTTGAGTGTGTCTTGTATTTTGCAGGTCCACATAAATGTAATTGGTCTGTATTTGTAATTGGGACGGGTTTTGGGTCCATTACATGTAAGGAGGTAAAATTGTACTTGTGTGGGGATTAGGGTTTTAGGTTTCCCTATATATTCTTTGTGTGGAAAACCCTGACAACAAGCGAAGGAGAATACTTTGAGAGGTGGAGAGTAGTGTAGAGAGTTTTTTAGGAAATATTGGAAACTTTCTGGTTCTCTCAGGTGGATATAGGAAACCTTGCCGAACCAAGGTAAATTCTTTGCATTGTATGTGATTGTTCGTTTGGGTTCTTCCTCATGGTTGTGCATTTGTCCCCAACACACTCTTGATCCTAATATTTTTATAAGGAAAATGAATTAGAAATAATTGGCCGTATCATATAGGTTGATTTAATTCCGTTCAGGTGACTATCAATACGAAGCATCTAGACTCGAAATGCACTTAGACTTAGTCCCCTATGAAATGACCGTCCTGCCCCATGAAAAGTAGAAATCCTGCTACTATTGATGCTTCCACATGCACTCCCATTGGCTCTCATGCTAGCACAGGAGCCACACTCCTGGATAGAAAAGTCTCCTCCATAACATATAGTTATCAAATGGGAAAAGGTTCTCAAGCCGCTGGGGCAGACTATACTAACACCTCTGTGGGACTATCTCTCTCATGCTCGTATGAAATGATCTTGCTGCCCTCGAATATGTTCAAAATTTACTTGTGAGAGTTATTAAACAGGTTACCTCAATAAGAGGGTTCATTATCTGATTATCAGCAAAAGAGAGAAAGATAGAGGTTTATTGAAAATGTGAACTAGGACTCCAACATAGACTCATTCAATACACCATGAAGATTGACCCTTATGTAAGGGTATTTATGTAATATCCCTTCATATAATCCTACTAGTATTAATGCCCAGGCTGTGAGGGGCAATCTAGTAATTAGCCCATCTGACCTAAACCCTAGTTTTCCTATAAATACTAGTTGGAGGCAGCAGCCTGGGTATTCCAAACTAGATACTCAAGGTGTAATGCTTTAAGCAACATTGTGCTTAATCCCTAAACCCTAATAATCTTAAAGCATTAGGTATTTTCTCTCGATCGACTTTGGAGATCGGATTACGATTGGGAGATCGGTTTTGCAATTCTGGTTTTATTGGCGTTTATCATTCACGGTAAGGCGTTCTCTGTGATCGGCTTAGGATTTCGAATCTCTTTCTCTAGCTTTGTTTTGTGTGTTATCCGATTGGCTTTAGAACTCTTCAATTCTTTATTGCTCTAATCAAAGGAAACCAAAGTAGGTCTGCAGAAGTTGTCAGGAGGCTTTTTGTCAAGAGCTCTAGATTGCGCTTCGGTTTTTGCGTCTTCTCAAAAGAAATCTTTTGAGTGCTTTGATTTATATTTAAAAAGAAACCACCAGAAGGACGTTTTGCAGCCTTTTGTCAGAGAACCTATAATCAAAAGTATTTTTGGTAGTTTGATTATAAACGGTCAAAGAAAGACTTGTTGTTTAGATAGATTGCTTTGGAAAAGCATTGAATTTACTTTTGTTTTGTCAAAATCAAAGAAAGTGGGTTGATTGATTGTCTATTAAAAAAAAAAAAGACAAAATAGAAGAAGACAAAAAGGACACTTTTTGATTTGATTTATCAAATCCTTTTTGGGTTCGGTCACTACCTGCGGGCTGCGATAAGTGCCAGCCGTCGCTGAACAGTAGCCAGCGACCCACGCCAATTAGCGATCCGTGTCAGCCAGCACTAGCGTGTACACCACAAGTGTCAACGCCGCTGCACCGTCGCCTAAATCCAGGGTTCTCCATCTCAGGTGTGATTGTTCCTTGGAGCATTTATTTTTATTTGAGTTTTTCCTTGGGCATATAAACAAATCACATAATAATGGAGAAACATGTTGTTCCAATTGAGATGATCAAATCGGAAAGCTTTAGTGGCTCTGAGTTCAGTTATTGGAAAATGAGGACTCAGTTTGGACTAAAGTACCTTCATATTTTCTATGCTGTGGTATATACATTTTCTGATTGCATGGGCCTAACTGAAGCCTAATGGATAAGTGATGAGGACTTTTGCAAAGACTACCTTTTGAACTGCCTGTCAGATAGACTGGCAAAGACCTATAGTAGATATGATACTGCAAAAGAGATTTGGGAAAACCTAGAAGTCCAATTCAAAAAAAGATGAGGAACTATCAAAGACCCACTTGGTTGATAAGTTCATGGATTTTAAGTTTCAAGAAGGCAATGAAATACTTTCTCAAGTAATAGACTTTGAAAACTTGAGAACAAAACTGAACCAAGAAAATATCCCTGTTGTTGATGCATTCTTAGTGGGTGCAATTATTTTTAAGTTACCCCTACTTGGCATTCCTTTAAAACTGAGATGTATAGGAAGAAAACATAAGTGGGGCTGGATGATCTCAAACGGTTCATTAGAATAGAAGATGTGAACAGAGCAAGTAATAACTTGGAGATGGTGAAACAACAACAGACATCTGCTAATTTAATTTCATAACCCAAGAAAAATCTTAGGAAGTACAAGCCACCTAAGAAAGAATCCCAACAATTGGAGGCCAAAAAGACTAACTATAAAAAGAAGGGCAAGTGTCACAACTGTGAAAAGTGGGGTCACTATGCATCTGAGTGTAGGGGTCCTAAGAAAGGGAACACTGACACACCATAGAAGGAAGTTCACATGATGGTGGACCAGACTGAGCATACTAACTTTGTTGCCATGGTTAGCAAGGGTAAGGGGTTGGTCAGTACATCTTCAAATTGGTGGTTAGACTCTGGAGCGACTTGTCATGTTTGCAATAGCAAGAACCTGCTAACTGATGTTGTTCAAGTAGCAAAGACTGTCACTGTTGCAAATAGAGATGTCGTAGAAGTGATTCAACAAGGGACAGTGAACTTGGTTCTATCATCAGGTAAAATACTTACTTTGAAAAATATTAAAATATTAATTTTACTGGAAAATTAAAAGATTTAGAAGTGATAGGGGAGGAGAATACAAATTGACAGAGTTTAAGAAATTATGTGCCTCTGCGGACATAATCCTTGAAACTACTGCTCCTTACTCACCTCAATCAAATGGCATAGCTGAAAGAAAGAATAGGACGTTAACGGAGATGCTAAACTCCATGTTATTGACAGCTGGCACGCCCTCTTGCTATTGGGGAGAAGCAGTGTTGACTGCAAATCACATTCTAAATAGATTACCACATTCAAAACTGATTTCTACACCTTATGAACTATGGCATAATCATCCCTGTAGTTATGACACTCTTAAGGTTTGGGGCTGTATAGCTTATGTTAGAATCCAAGACCCTAGGAGACCTAAGGTGGGAACTAGATCAAACACTTGTGTGTATCTAGGTTGTGCAGAAAACAGTGCTGCAAACCGATTTTTGGATCTACCAACCAATGTGGTGATAGAATCTAGGGATGCTATATTATTTGAGGATAAATTCCTCAGAGATAAAGGCCTGTCCATGCCTGGTCTGACAGAAATGGTTACAGAATCACCAATGGATACTAATCCAATTGTTTCTGGCACTCAAGCCACAATGGTTACTGAATCAGAGCCTAGAAGAGTCTCTACTAGAGATAGAGTATCTAAGAATTTTGGTGAGGATTTTGTGACCTACCATCTAGAGGCCGATCCATCCACCTATAAGGAAGTGATGAGATCTAGGGACTCACTGCTATGGAAAGAAGCCATTGATGAGAAAATGAACTCTTTAATGCAGAATGAGACCTGGCACCTTGTTGATCTGCCTGAAGGGGCCAAGACAATAGGGTGTAAGTGGATACTGAAGAAGAAACTTAATCCGGATGGGTCTACAGCCAGGTATAAAGCACGATTAGTAGCTAAGGGCTATACCCAGGTGAGAAGGATAGATTATTTTGACATCTACTCCCCAGTCTGCCATTTGGCAACGATAAAGATTCTTCTTGCCATAGCATCTATTGAGCACTATGTTGTACATCAAATAGATGTAAAAACTGCTTTCCTTAATGGAGACCTAATCGAAGAAATCTACATGAACCAACCTGAAGCGTTTTTCAGGAAAGGTTCTGGAAAAAAAGTTTGTAAATTAAACAAATCTCTCTATGGTCTTAAATAAGCACATAAATTGTGGCATGAGAAGTTTGACAAGACAGTAAAGAGCCTTGGTTTTCAAATCAGCAACTCGGATAAGTGCCTTTATTTTTTGTCTGAGTCAAACAAGGTCGCGATTATTTGCTTGTATGTAAACGACATGTTAATTCTAGGTTATGATCTCTCTGTAGTGAGTGACATTAAAGAAACCTTGTCCAAAGAATTCGACATGAAAGATCTTAGTGTGGTAGACACCATTTTTGGAATCAGAGTAAGCTTCAATGAGCAAGGGATCACCCTTAGTCAGTCTCATTACATTGAGATGCTACTTTCTAGTTGGGGATACAGTGTTTATAAACCGATTGAGACACCCTATGACTATAACAAACGGTTGAAACCCAACACAGGTGACACCGTGAATCAGTTAGAATATTCTAAACTGATTGGTAGTATCATGTATGCAATGAGTTGCACTAGGCCAGACATAGCCTTTACGGTAGGCATGCTGAGTCGTTTCACTAGTAATCCTGAAAAAGAGCATTAGGATGCCCTGACGAAGCTGATGAGATACCTTATGGGTACTCTAGGTTATGCTCTATGTTATACTGGACATCCTCCAACTTTGGAAAGATATTCTGATGCATCTTGGTGCTCAGATTTGGGAGACAGCAGATCCACCAGTGGTTATGTATTTACACTAGGAGGAGCAACTGTAACATGGAAATCCAAGAGACAGACTGGTATTGCTCTGTCATCTATGGAACTTTATGCTCTAGCTTCTGCCGGAGATGAAGCAGAGTAGATAAATGATCTGATCGTGGATATTCCACTGAGGAGTTTAAAGTTAAACTCTATATCTATATTATGTGATAATCAAGTAACAAAGACGATAGTGCATAATTCACTCTTTAATGGTAAGAGGAGACACATCAGGCTGAAACAGACCATGCTGAATTATCGAACAGAACAAGGGATTATCACTTTGATTGATGTGAGATCAAAGGATAATATGGCAGATGTCCTTACAAAGAGATTGAACAAAGATCGAACATTCAAAACTACAGTAGAGATGGGGATAAAGACCATTTAGTTAGGTCTTAACCTAACCCAGTATTATTTTGAATTATATGAATCTCATCTAGCCTTGGTAAGCATTCGGGACAGTTTACATGTTTCAAATAACTTAATTAGGTTACTAAGTATGGGGGTTTGTGAAACCATTCCAAATTTGATGGTGTAGTAAATTCTTCATGTGAAGTTTTCTTACTTTGTTATTCCACAAAGGAATATGAAAAATGTCTGATATATTTCAATGATATTGTGCTAGTCTTTATGTCATTCCAAATTTGATGACATGTCTTTCATAGTATGGTGTACCATTCCAGATTTGATGATATAACATAAATCTATGACTGATATGACGAACACAGTATTCTAAATGGAAACATGATATGGTCCTTGTGATAGAGACTATATAGGATTGAGTTCTTGTAAATAAACTTGATGATGATGCTTATTGTTTTTTATTTACCTTCAACCATATATGGAATGTACTAAGTTTTTATTGTTGAACTAGATACTATTGTATAAATGATTGAATTCATATTATCTTATAAAATTCATATTTGACAAATTACAGAGAATGACGAAGATGGAGGAGAACAGTTGAACCTGGATCTAGATGAGGATGACTTACTTGATGAGTAAAGTCACATGGATTGCAAGGACTGTTCTTTATTTCTTTTGGTTTAGTCACTTGCGTGTGGAACTTTGGATTTATTGTTGGGTTTAGTTTTGACCTAAAACCCTGGTCTTATTTCTTGAAGTTTACTTACTTGATTTATTGGATTATTGATATTCAACTTATTCAATTTATATTGATTCAATTATTTATTAAACAATGGTTCTATACATGTGTGGTGGATATATGTAGAACATAGGAGGAGATTGTAAGGGTATTTATGTAATATCCCTTCATATGTTCTAATATAATCCTACTTGTATTAATACTCAGGATGTGAAGAGCAATCTAGTAATTAACCCATTTGACCTAAACCCTAGTTTTCCTATAAATACTAGTTGGAGGCAGCAGCCTGGGTATTCCAAACTAGATACTCAGGGTGTAATGCTTTAAACAACCTTGTGCTTAAACCCTAAACCCTAACACTTTATTGGAGAGCAACTAACTATTTCATTAATCGAATATAACTTAGCTTTAAAGTAGCACGTCCCCATCCTTGTCCTATTTCTCTTCTATTTTATATTTTTTATTAAAAAATAATTGGCAATAAGAGGAAACATCTATATTAGACAAATCTAATAATAGAGCATGCTATAAAAATTCTATTTTAGTTTTTTAAAAGAAGACAAAACATAAATGAGAGCAAGAATTTTTATCGTCTACGATTCCCTGTCCGGTACGATTCTTATAGTCCTTTAACAAGAGGGGGGTGGACCCCACCGGGGCAGAGTTCGGTCAGGGAGTGGAATGGTCATTTCACCCCCCTTTGTTAGAGAATTGTAGGAACTGTACTGGGCAGGGAACCGTAGGCGATAAAGGTCCTGAGAGCAATGGGAGTGTTTTACTCAGGCAAGTCGTCCGAGTCGAGTTAAAAAATAAGAAAACCTGTCAAGAGTCATGTAAACTCGCTCAGTATAAAAAATGGCCAAACTAGGCCTAAGTTTATCTGATTCTTAAGCGACTCGGTCTTTACGCTCGAGTCACATAAAACTTGTCAAATTCGGTCAAAAATTTTAATCCCTTCTATTTGTCTCACAATAACTGTATCTCTCTACTTCTCTCCGGTTGGATATGTTAAGCCCTTGAAATTCTTCCCCATGTCATATGTATTTCATATCTAGAGAGTGATAGATGTCATAGAGGTCCTCAATGTTACTGCCATTTCTAAGATGAAATGACAAGAAAGGAATACAAATGAGCTTCTCTCCTTTCAGTGAATTCCATCTGATCCATTCCCCTCCCAATGTGCCCATGCAAGAAAACTCTCTTCCTAAACATGGTTGTGAACTGCTCTGCTCACTCACCCTCTTGAACATCTATTAGATGGAGAGTTCTCAATGAATGTTGATGGTACTATTGTGATCGTATGAACAAAGTCAAAGAAGATTCTATGATGTCGTAGAAGAAGGAAAGGAACATTGGATTTAAAACTTTAGGAAAAACCTGACTCATCCTGACCAAGTTTGACTCGTTCAACTCACCAGGTTTTGGAAAATGGAGAGGGCGAGACAAGTTTTTTTTTTTTTGGTGAAATAAGAAAAGTTATATATTATGATAAAGGAACATATACAGTATTTTTCACCTGGGCATGGTAAGCCAATTTACGAGCTATAGCTATACAAAAAGGATCTCCTTGTTTATCATAACAAACATCATGATATAAGTCCGAAATATAAACTAGGTCTTTCACAAGCTCCCAAGGCCAAGTGGAATTGGTTGGTGATGGAAGAACATCAGTGATCTTTGGATTTGAACACCATACTTCTTGAATCTTCAACCCCAAAAACGAAGCAATTTATATTTCGGACTTATATTGTGAATTCACTTTGCTCTTGGCTGACTATTAATGCTACTTTCTCCTAGTATTGTGAATTCAAGTACTAAAATTGAAATTGAATAGAGTGAATCAGCCAATCTGGATCAGAAACAGTGAACACTGATATTAATTATTAGTATCAATTTGTAGGTGGATCTCTAGCCAAGAAAACCGTCCTAATATTGTCACCCTCTTTTTCATACCAAAAATATATGACATTGGCAAACATGAGCAGATCCATATAATTAAAAACCCATAGACATCTCATTGGTCAAATTTTAACTCCTAACAAGTAGGGGTAATCGGAAAAAATAAAATTCACATTGACAATGAAATTAACAAAATGCAACTACATTTCTTTTATAATGAAATAACATCCTTGTAATATATAACACTTTTTAACCCTCACCATCCTTGGACTGAATTTTGACGGATGAGATGAGCATTGGATGATCTATTATTACATGCACGCATTCAAATTCTACTACATGGCAAGTAAATTAGACCATGTTACATAAGCAATATAACAAATCATTGTTACACTTAAATTTCCCCCAAAAAATGGTTTCTATACACAAGTTACAATGGAGAGAATATCTACATGGCTATCTAATTTCTGCCATGTGGAGTTGAGAAGATCGCATAAGCTGCCACACCATTGGATAGCTAGGTTTCCCACAAAGATTACTTAATATTTCAATTTACATGGGCTATCTCAACCATATGGTCTCCATGCGTTAACCTTTTCCACTTTGAATTCTAGCCATTAAACTAGGAAAAGCTGATCTTGGCATTCCAATAGTTGGATGGATAGGGGATCTGTCAAATTTCATACCAAAATTCAATCACATGGGCCATTTTATTATAGATATTTTTTTAGCCAATCAAATGTAACCTGAAATCGACTCCTAGATTGCATTGCGAGGTAAATGACATGCAACGTGATAGATAAAAGATGTCTAAGGGTGCCCATGTAAAGATGCCTCTCAAGGGACCTTTTCAGTTTTCTCAGTTTTCTCCCCCTCCCCTCCCCATGGTATTCTCTTGAACAGAGCTTCACTTACAGATGGAAAAGGTTCTACAATCCAATGAAAAATAGATGCATAATCACAACTAAATGAATCAACTCTGGTTAAGAAAAGCTCTAAAAGTCATACCATTGTTTACATCATCTACACTCTCTTGATACGGTAAGGTTATCTTGTACCGCCCGTTAAGAGAAACTTCTCTTAAAGAGGGGAAACAGTTAGATCTATTTTCCAATGAAAACAAATACATAAACACAACTACACGAATCAACTCTGTGGTAGAAAACCCTGAAAAGTCATGCCATTTTTCCCCTTTTCATCTGACAGATCCCATAACTAATTTCTCAAAAAGTCACTGTTAAACAGTCAGCCCAGGCAATAGAAAGTTAGAAACAAAGTTATCTGTACACATTTTAGATAAGATATGTCAGTCAACCAATTTCGAAGATCAGAATACCACAATGCAAACATACTGCTTTTTAAGTTTAGATAGGATTTAGGCTCGATTAGATAATAGATTTCCTAATTATTTAACAAAAAACATAAAAAATTGAAATTGGCGTAAGGTTTACTGCTGGAATAAAAAAATGTGATCTGAATAAAAAAAAAAAAAAAAAGTTATTAATTTATAAATAAGTTAACCAAGCTCATTGACTATAAGATATCCAGAAAATCAACTTTTCCCTAAAAAACCAACAAACTTAAATCTATGGTTTTAAAAATGGAGCTATTAAAAAAAAAAAATTTTCCGGTGTTGTATCCTATCGAAGACAGCTTGGGGGTATTGCAGGTGGAGGGGGCTGGAGGTCCCACCACACAGGTTAATCTGAGCTTCTGTTTTGGCTTTCTCTTTTGTTTCATCAGTGTTTGTTTCGGCTTAAGCTTCTACTAATATAGATGCTTTTGAACAGCTTCTTCAGATGCTGATTCTCCCTTATCATGGAGAGAACGAGCCTGCGAGCAAGTAGAAAGAATGAGCCATAAACAAAGAAGCTGCGATTTCTCCTGAGTCCTGATCAGTCAGTAGGCGAGCTTGATGGCACTTGGCTTGATTAGAACAAAGAAGGCAATGAATGGGTTTTCATAGATATAATCATCCATTTAGAAGAAAAAAAATTCTTTATTTTCTTCAGGATAGAATGTGCTTCAATCCCATGACAGGCAGGTGTGTAATGTGTGACCAAATTGAATCTTCGGTAACAAAACTGCTATATTCCTTCTCTTTAATAGCTACATGTTGACAACCAAACACATCCAAAAAAAAAAGGTTTTCTTTCTTCTTTCTTCTTTTTCTTTTTTTATCTTTTTTTTTTTTTAAGGGGGTGGGGGGGAGGCAATCCCTTATTTTTTCATGACAAATCATCATAAAATTTTTAAGCAATCTTGATAACAGAAAGGACAAGCTTGTTTGAACATAAATGTTAATCAAAGTGGTAAAAAACCAATTTTGCAAGTTGTCAGTACTCAGTACCCTAGTATCCCAAGGCAAACAAATTATTTTCACCTTAAGTTCAAAGTAAATCAAAGTTAAGCCACAAGTCTGATTTTCTGCTGAGTTCCCAGCAGTTTAACTGCATCAGATCTAAATTGTCAACTGCTGGAGAACATTATTGAATCAATCACCTGAAGGATGCACGAAAAACATCATAATATTGTGTTGAGATTGCCTGGTTACCCGATTGGGGTAACTAGTCCTAGTAGAACTATGATTGTCTTTATTTTATTTTTCCTTTTTTCTGTTCTTTCCCCTCAGCCGAGTGCTATTTGGGTGATTCCTAGTTGTATTAGGAATTCCTAGTAGGACTAGGACTGAGGATTTATTTCTATTCCTACTGTGATTCATTGTAATTCAATTTAGTATAAATAAAGGGCCTGGGTGATCGATTTTGATCACTCAAGCATTCAGATATCACAGCTGTTTACATGGTATCAGAGCCTGTTCTGATCTAATAAACAGCCTTCTCAGTTTTTTTGTTTTTTTTTCTTCCCCTCCCCTCCACGGTTTCCAGCTCTCTCTTCTTTATCACTCTCGGCTCTTCTCTCTCATTCAGGGCAGTATCTATGAGGTGAATCTATTAAGGATTTAGATGCTACTCTCCATATCACCTCTTTGAAGAATTCAGATCATTGGTGTGCCCTAATTTTGCCAGCAGAACTTCTCCAACCTTGAAGATCGATTTCTGAATACAATTGCAGATCGATTCCTCCTTTTGTTTTGGTTTTTTTTTCTGCTAATACTTGGTGCACACCTCCTTTGTTTGAAGACTGCAGGAGTGGATCATAATCAGTTCAGATTCAGCCCTGCAATTTCTCCAAACCCAGGTTTTCCTAATTTTTAAAAATTAGGGTTTCTCTTTGGCTCATCCAACAGTGCTGTGTTTTTTTTTGGAGAATATATTCCCCACTTCCAGAGGGGTACTCGACTTGTTGATCTTCTGTTTGCTGACAGATTTCAGATAATCTTCTTCATCTCCATTGCATATAAAGCACAATGCCTGATTCTGATGTATCTACTGGTTCGGATGATCAAGTCACTTCTGGACTTGATGCACAAACTCGACAAGAGTATCTTCCCTTTGCTGCCTCCATCAAACTTGATGGAATTAACTATCTCATGTGGTCCAGATCAGCCTATCTCATTATTGCTGGCCGGGGTCTCACTGGCCACATTACTAGTACTTCACTAAAACCTTCTACTGCAGGTCCTCTACAGACTCGATGGATCTCTAATGACTCTCAGGTCATGGCCTTTCTTCAGAATTCCATGAACCAAGATCTTGCCAATGGCTATTTACTTCTAGAGAATGCTGCCCAGATATGGATGGCTGCCAAAGAAACTTATGGACAGATTGGTAACGATGCTCAGGTTTATGAATTACGAAAAAAAATTCATGAAACCACTCAGACGGACCTCTCTACTTCCAAGTATTATGCTCTCCTACAAAGTCTATGGCAACAGCTAGATCATTACACTGATTACCAACCCACTAATCCTACTGATATTGCTGCCTATCGCAAGCATGTTGATAAAATCAGAGTATATGACTTCCTCGCTGGACTAAATATGGAATATGATCAGATTCGGGTCCAGGTACTCAGCAGTATCCCTTTTGCTACTTTGGAATAGTCCTATGCCTTAGTACATACTGAAGAAAGCAGGCGGACTGCTATGTTACACACTCCCACCAGTGATCGATCGGCTCTAAAAACTGCTGCCACTGCTGTTCCTACATCTGATGGGCTTTCCACTACTAGTGACTCTTCTAAAGTAACCGTGAAGTGTGAACATTGTAATAGGCCTTATCATACCAAGGCTACTTGTTGGAAACTCCATGGTAAACCGGCTGACTTTGAAGCTAAACTTGCTGCCCGGAAGTAAAAAAACAAAGCCAATCATACTGAGGCTGTCACTACTACTCCCACTACTGAC
The DNA here is from genome assembly GCF_018873765.1 of Telopea speciosissima. Lineage (NCBI taxonomy): Eukaryota > Viridiplantae > Streptophyta > Magnoliopsida > Proteales > Proteaceae > Telopea > Telopea speciosissima. Next base: position 42,822 of record NW_025317599.1, read on the forward strand.
ACTGGTCTATCCAAGGAAGAACTTCAAGCTGCCCGTCGATGTTACAAGCTTCCGCTGCTTCTACTACATCGACCCCTGCTAGTTCTTCCACTAATCTAGGTTCAAATTTTGTCCATTCAGGTATTTCCTTTGTTGGTCATTGTGCATCGGTAGTCTCCTCTCCTGGATCATAGACTCGGTGCCATCGATCATATGATTGATCCTCCAGCCTCTTTACTCGTTACTCTCCTATCTCTAGTAAAGATAAAGTACGGGTAGCTGATGGTTCTCTCTCTTCTATCTCCGGGAAGGGCTGCGTTGCTCTCCTTCCTTAACTTTATCCTCTGTTTTACATATTCCTAAATTTAGCACTAATCTTCTTTCCATCGTAGTCTTACCCGTGATTTGAATTGCAAAGTAACTTTTTTCCTTCTCACCGAGTGTTTCGAGGATCGCAACGGGGCGACGATTGGATGTGGTAAGATGCATGGTGGATTGTACCGCTTGATGATGGGAGTCCTACTTCACCACCATCTTTGGCTTCTCCTATACATCAAAGCTCATTAGTTTCTTCCGAACTTCAACAATGGCATAACAGACTAGGTCACCCCCTTTAGGAACATTATCCCTTTTATTTCCTGCATTAGCTAAAGAATGTCATAGAAACGATTTTTTGTGAAGCCTGTGTTTTGGCTAAACAACATCGTTCTACTTATTCCATTTTTAATAAAAGAAGTTCTTCTCCTTTTAATCTTATTCATTCGATGTGTGGGGTCCTAGCCAAAACCATCTCTCAAAGGCCATCGTTGGTTTGTTTCCTTTATTGATTGTTATTCTAGAGTACGTAGGTTTATTTAATGCATAATAAAAGTGATGTTTTTCTTGTTTCCAAAATTTTCATAAGATGATTCAGACCTAATACAATGCCACTCTCAAGATATTGAGGAGTACAATGGTAAAGAATACATGGATGGTCAATTCCAACACTAACTCTGCGCCACGTGTATACTCCATCAAACCAATTGCGTCGATACCCCAACACAAAATGGAGTGGTTGAAAGGAAAAATCGCCACCTCCTCGAGGTAACTCGGGCTATTATGTTTGCCCTTCCGTCCCTCCCAATATTGGGGAGATGCTGTCTCGATCGCTGCCTATCTCATCAATAGGCTCCCTACCCGAGTCCTCGATCGTGACACCCTCGCTCTTTCTTTATTGGGTTCTTCCTCCTTTGTCGCCCCACCAAAGGTTTTTGATTGTGTCGTTATGTTCGGGATACAAGCTCCCTGGCAAGCTCGAACCTCGTGGGGTCCGTTGTATTTTCTGGCTATTCTCCATCCCAAAAGGGATATAAGTGTTACCATCCTCCTACACGCCGTACCTTCACCAAGATGGATGTTGTCTTTCATGAAACTCTCTCCTATTATCAATCCACACCTCTTCGTGGGGAGACTTTCAGGAAGATGCGATGGTTGACCTTCCGTGCACCCGCATTCAGTCCAACCACCTATTTCTCCCACCCCTCAACCGGTCGTTGTTTCCTCCCTCTTCCCTCCGATGGTTCCCCACCGGATTTTCCCTGGGGGAGAACTTATAAAATGCTGAAAATCCTATGGGTAACAATTCCTTCGGGGGAGATGACTCACCCAACAAACCATTAGGGAATTTTAAGAAAATTAACGACTCTAATCTCAAAACCTATCACAGGGGACATTCCAAATACAAGCAAACCTTCCATCCACCGTAGCACCAAAGACCACCACGCTTGTCGGCTCGAACTAGATCAATGTCTAGGTAACATATCTTCTCCTTCATCTCCCGATTTTCCTATCGCTCATCGTAGGTATTCGGCTTCAGCACTGCACCCCATTTCTCATGTAGTCTCTTATGACTCCCTTTCTCCATCATTTCGTACATTTGTCTCCTCTCTTTCTTCTTTCGTATTCCCCAAAATTGGCAAGAAGCTTTTACAGATGGAAAGTGGAAATCAGCAATGATGGAAGAAATGCAAGCCTTTAAAAAGAACGATACATTGAACTTGTGGTTCTTCCTCCAGGAAAGAAACCAGTTGGATGTAAGTGGGTGTTTGTGGTGAAACGAAGGTAGATGGCATCTGTGGATCAATACAAAGCATGTTTGGTTGCAAAAGGATTTACTCGGACTTATGGGATCGATTATTAGGAGACCTTTGCACTAGTTGCGAAATTAAACACCGTCGAGTGCTACTTTCTTGTGTAGTGAATCTGGGAGTTGCAACAATTAGATGTGAAGAATGCCTTCATCCATGGAGAACTTGACGAGGAAGTGTACATGGACATTCCACCAGGTTTCTCTTGTGATAAGACCCGCGGAAAGTTTGTAAATTGAAGCGTGCTTTATATGGGCTGAAACAGTCCCCTCGTGCTTGGTTTGGACGATTTCATAAGGCAATGGTCTCGTAGGTTATAAGCAGAGCAACGCTGATCATACCTTGTTTATCAAGAAAAATTGTGAAAAGGTAACTCTTCTAATAGTTTATGTGGATGATATTGTAGTACCGGAATGACAATCATGAGATCACCCAGTTGAAAACTTATCTTGGCGAGAATTTGAAATAAAAGATCTGGGAAAACTAAAGTACTTTCTAGGGATAGAAGTTGCTCGGTCTTCTAAAGGCATCTTTCTTTCTCAAAGAAAGTACATCCTAGATTTATCGACCGAGACGGAATGCTAGGGTGTCATCCTCCGATACACCTATGGATGCTACTACCGGACTTAAAGAAAAGGAGGGAACTCCCGTCGACAAAGGTCGGTATCAAAGATTGATTGGTAAGCTCATTTATCTGTCTTCATTCAAGACCGACATAAGATTCGTGAGTATGGTTAGTCGGTTATGCATGATCCACATTCCTCTCACATGGATGTCGTTATCCGGATCCTTCGGTATTTAAAATCAGCACCGGGTAAAGGTATTCTTTTGTCTCCGAATGGTCATCTTCGTGTCAAAGCATATACTCGATGTAGATTGGGCTGGTTCCTCCGAGAAAGTCCATTTCGCAATTGCTCATTGTTGGCGGCAACCTTATTACTGGCGCGCAGAAAAGCGTAATGTCGTGGCAAGGTTTAGTCTGAAGCAAAGTTTCGTGCTATGCACAAGGTATTTGTGAGATGTTATGGCTCAAAGGTTTATTGAAGATATTGGTACTCCTGTTCCTCTTCCTATGATGTTGTATTGTGATAACAAGGCGCTATTAGCATTGCTCACAACCCTGTTCAGCATGATCGTACTCAAGCATGTGGAGGTTGGAGCATTTTATTAAAGAAAAGTTGGAAGGAGGGCTGGTGTGTGTTTCTTTTGTGCAATCATGACCGTTACATGATGTGTTCACGAAAGGCTTAAGTGGGAAGGTTTTTCATCCTATTTGATTAAGTTGGGCATGGTTGACATTTATGCTCCAACTTGAGGGGAGTGTTGAGATAGGCTGGTTACCCGATTGGGGTAACTAGTCCCGATAGAACTATGATTGTCTTTATTTTATTTTTCCTTTTTTTCTGTTCTTTCCCTCACTGAGTGCTATTTGGGTGATTCCTAGTTGTATTAGGAATTCCTAGTAGGACTAGGACGAGGATTTATTTCTATTCCTACCGTGATTCATTGTAATTCAATTTAGTATAAATAAAGGGCCGGTGATCGGTTTTGATCACTCAAGCATTCGAATATCATCAGATGTTTACATATTGAGTTTTGGAGTTAAATATACGTCTATATATTCCATATAGAGGCACTAAGCTTACCAAATTTAAGATATCCCAAGCAAAAGGGTTATTCAAACATAAACAAATCAATATCGATTTCAAAAGCAACAAAGTAACTCGTTGTCATACCTAAAATAATCAGCTTAAATGAGAATGAACTCGTAATAGAGAAAATATAGAAAACAAGGAAACATTAAGATTCATATTGAACTCAAAAATTTAACATTTTCACAAGAGTATCCTCCCACCGACTTCCTCGATCCATTACCTAATTCTAGCAGACCAATCTTTCCTTTGAATACATCTACTAGTTGAGGAACTTCCTTCGTGTACTCGGTCACAAACTTCTCCATGGACTCATTACTCTTCATCAACATACTTCCTATACTATAATCTCTCTCCACTAGACCTTTCAATGCAGAACTCGAAGAACCGAGCATCTTGGGATAACTCTCTTCTCCAAGCTATACCCGAAAATTTGTGGGTTCCTCATAATAATCGCCAATTCCCAACCCGTTTTGTTAACAATGAAATCCATATAGCTCATAATCTTCTTCGACGAAGATCATAAACAAAGGGTACTTCTTAAATGCCATGAGAATCTCATCCTCGTAAAAATCCCACCTTCGATAAGCCTCCAATTTCAGCTTCCATGTCAATTTGTTCACCGACGTAAACACATATAGAGCAATCATAAACGGGAATTTTGAAAGATCGAAACCCATTTTCTTAATCTCCTCAACTTTCTGTTTGAACCGGCCATTTTTAGATGTGATAGTTTTGGGATAGTAGGTTAGTAAACGCACGATATTAGACTCAGCACTCCGTTTTCTCTCAAGATTGCAATATTTCGAGCCACATTCTCGTATTTCGCAATTTTGAGACGATTTTGACGTTTTAGACCAATAACAACATTCTCCACACCAACGAAGCTTTTGAAGAAATTAAAAGGGCATGATTTGGTTTTCTAAGCTAGACCACAACACCCATGGGCCTCTGGAAAGGATTTTGGCAATGTCGGGCTCGAAATGCCCACCGAATAGAAGAAATGAGAAAAAAAGCCTCAAAGTTGGAGTGAAAATCCACGAAGCCTCAAAGTTGGAGAACCCGCAGTCCGTTTAGTAATGAGAAGTCATGCGATTCGACGTCTTGGAAGTCCGGACCAAAGGATCTCTCCATGGGACCGTAATTATATTTCACCTAGTGGCAGGGAATGTTCACGTACATTAATAACTCACAGCCGTTTAGATGGAATCATGGGCCTTATTTTTGCCACATGGCAATTCAACTAGCATTTTTTTTTTTTTTATGAAAGTGTAATCACACAAACTAGCATTTGATCTTAGCCAAAAGATCGAGGAAAGGTACTCGCAATTCAACTAGCATGATAGTCCGAGTGATGCAGGTTCATCATAGAAATTGGGTTATTTCTTTAGAAATAGGCCTAGGATTGGGTTATATACACGTTGGGCCTTTGTTCCCAAGGGTTTTCTATGTATTGGGCCACTTTAATGAGCCTATACTAGGGGTACATAGGTTGCATATGGGATTAGCCTAATACTTAGTTTATTTTTATGTTTTTAAATTGAACCGGTTTAAATTGGTTGCATCCAATTGGTTCAATTTAAGTGATCATATGACTTCGTTAAGTGGTCATGTGATATAAGTTGGGCTGGATTAGGACTCTATAAGTCCAGCCATGTTTTGAGTTTATTTCCTTTAGTATTCTAGTTTCCTAGTCAGTTTAAGTTACCTAATAGGTTAGGGATAGGGTTAGGCCATTCATTTTTAGTGTCTAAGTCTATTTTTGAGTCTTCTATATAAGTTTGTAAGGGAGGCCAGCATTACATACGAATTTTGATTAATAAAAACTCAGCTTTATGCTTGCTGCCTTTGCTCCATCATGAGTGTGCCTTGTGAGTAATATCAAGGTTGTCTTGTGAGTAATATCAAGGTGAAGGGATTGGTGGATCTCCAATCGACTCCTTGCATCGTGAAGATTGGGAGGACTGCTACTTATCTTCTTGCATCTTGTAGATCGGGAGACCCCATTGTTCATCTTCAAAGCTGCTGCCATTGAAGATCTCTTCAAATCCAGTAAGTTTGAATCTGAATTTTGTTTAAACCTTCTTCTTCTCACTCCTACCCTAACTAGGATTCCTCCATAACTTCAAATCTGTCCATTAGTTTCAAACCAAACTTTCAGCATACATCCCTTACATCATTATTGACACTCGATCCAAAATCCAGCTCATAACTCCCACTCTATCCTCTCCATTCCTCCACTCCATTAAACCCAAAACCTGCAACTCAATTCTGTCTAGAATTGCAGAATTTTAAAACGTTCCCAAACCCTAATATTTATATGCCATTAAAGCCTCCTAGACCTGCATATTAAAACCCCATAAACCCCATTACGATTATTCAACCCTAACCCTAATTTCTGCCCTAACTAGCCTAAGCTGTCCCAATTGGCCAGCCTTGTTAAGTGATCCTATTACCCTGGTTCCTAGTGGGACTACTCCTACCTAGGACTACATATTACTGAGATTTTGTGAATATATTTTCCATGTCACCCACAATTTCAATTTAAACACAAATTTTTTTTGGGTGGGGGGAGGGGGGAGTTCGATTCTCTCGTATGGGAGAATTACATACCCCTCCCCTGTACAATGGCCTAATTACACCTTCCTCCCTTGCATTTTTTCCAATTACATTCCGACCCCCTCTAGTTTGCAAGAATTCAAATGTTTGGAGGGTCAGAGAGAGAGAGAGGGAGAGAAAGACTCATGGATCGGGCTTCCTTTCTACCATACTATTTAAGAAAGTAAATTGATTTTATAAAGTATCACTATGTTGTGATTGTTGGCACCAAACACAACAATCATTCATCATCCAATTAATTTCTCAACTTGCTTTGGCTGTATTATGTATGTACGCATTTGTGACATTTCTCTTAATCCTTTTGTTATTTTTGTATCATTGCAATGCCCGTTTTGAACACGACTTCTCCAAAAGAGCTCTTTTATGCCAATTTGTGGGTTAGATTGTTTAGCTCAAGTCACATGCCTAGCTTTATCTAACTTTAGTGGGTCCCGCTCATGAGTAGTGAGTACTGTTTCCTATTGCTAGTATTGATCCCTCTTTGAAATTTTTTTTTTTAAATTTGTTTTGCTTCTACATGGCATCTGATGTTTCAATCCCAAGTCCAGAGAACAAAATGGTTATAGAAATTGTAGAAATGGGAAAATTTTGTATTGACTAAGCAATCTTGTTTATTTGAAATGAATTATATAAACTTAGTCTTACAAGAACAAGAAGATATCTTGTTAGTTGCATCATTGATTTTAGAACATTGGAATGAAGTCAAGATTGTACACATCAAAGAAGAAGTTGATAATATATCCTTGCTTTAGAGAAAGTAGAGAGAGACTTTCTTTCGCCCTTTCTTTCGCATGGTAAGGATGATGAGGTATATCCACTGTAATACTACAAGAGAATTTGAATTTGTTTTCCTAAGCTAGTAAGGGAACAGCAGCCACAACTGTGTCACTTAGAGGCAAAATGCTTATATGAACCATAATAGCTTAATGTATTTCTTTTGATCAATTATTTGGAATTTTAATTCTATGGTTTCTGTCGACGTCCATTTGCAAGTTAAAATCCCTTCTAGTTATCAATTTTCTCGGATTTATTTCATGATTTCTTGTTTAATTTCACCGTTTCTTGATCCGATTGCATAGTTTTATATCTCTATTAAAACATCATACTAGACTTGTCTACTCCCATGTATCCAGGCATCGGAACCCTGGGGGAGGACAAGCTCTAGATCATATACCTACTAGTCTCACCTTCTCCTTGTTCTAGGCACCGGAGCCCCGAGGAGGGTAAGCACTAGTTACATCTATAGGTCACATCTATACCTTATTTCAGGCACCAAAGCCCTGGGATGGACGTGAACCTACTCATCAT